>NC_137957.1:42064539-42319539 GCF_963924665.1 Micromys minutus | reverse complement strand
AGCCAAAATAAACTACTCCCCCTTGTTAAATGCTTCGATCAGAGAATTTCATCCCAGCAGCAGGAAGAACAATTAGGATAGTTCTTGTATGATTAATATTTTAATATGTAAAATGTGAAGTCCATTGTTTCTTGGCCTTTAGGCTAAGATCATGTATAAAGATGAATTTTATTGGATTGTAAAGAGCAAAACAACACAAATCACATTGATTTTCACAATGTGCACCACTGCTCCACATGTACTCAGTAATACACAGAAATCACTCTGTACTGGTAAATTGTTAACCCATTCAGAGCTCCTGAGGGGGTGGGCTTGCTGCTCTGCACCCACCCAAGAGCTCTGGATTAATGAATGAAACACACACACATGCAACCTTTACACTTAATAGCCTTAACTAGCTCAATGGCTGGGCACTTTCAAACCTCCCAAGGCTATCACATATTCCCCTCCAGTATTTCTGAATTAATACTTGCTAAATCTAACGTCACCCCAGATCCAATTACCTTCATTTCTGCCACCCTAGACCCAACTGGGGGAGTAGCCTCTCGGACTATTTTTCCAGATTCTTACATGTCAGCAGGCCTTTAAGTCTAATCTCTCTGCTTCCCCATCACAACAATTCTGCTCTTCTCATGGTCTGTATTTCCTTTCAGAATCCTCAAAGTCCTTCCTCTATCCCCCTGCCCAGCCATTAGCCACTAGTTTTTTATTGATCAGTCAAAAAAAAAAAAAAAAAAAAAAAAAAAAAAAAAAAAAAAACTGTTGGTAGAGGCTTGCAGCAGACATATGAATTCCCATGTAAGCACAAATCAGAACTCCAACATCTCACCTCTTTTGTCCAATGAAAAAGGCTCTTTTCTCTCAGACATAAATTGAGCACAACCATAACAATTATGTAATTTAAAAAGTATGACATGTAACTAATACCCAATCTATCATATTTGTCAATTAAAATACTCTACCATCTATGTTGATATAAAGATGGACTCAATTCATCCAGCCTTTCAAACCAATCCAGTTAGAACTTCAGTCAAGCCTTGAGCTTTCTACGCATTCAGTGACTGGTTAACAGATACTAAAGCTAGCTTTCTTAAGTCTAACCAAGTTTTCCAATTTTCCTACCCTTCTCCATCCCTTAATTTTTTTTTATCATCCCTATTCAGCAAGAAGAAGTTGTGAAGAGTTGGCATTTTGATCCCTTGGGTTTGGATGTCTGGTTATGGTTATTTTATAAATTATAGATAGGTTGTCATTTTAAGAAATAATTTGGAATAGTCATACTTTTGACAGAGAAGAAATAGGTGGGATGGATTACTAAATTTATTCTTAAGCAAAGCATTATAAACCAGAATCTTACATTGGTAAAAATCTTTATAACTGATACAAATTAAATTTATAATTTCACATTGGTACAGAATTTATAGATTGATACATACTTAAGGTTTTCATTGGTATACAATTCTTAAAAAATTTGAAATTAATAACTGTTGCTCTTTGATAGGCATTGTGCCTATGCAACTCATTTAAGACTAGAAGTCCTTCTAATAACTGTTATTGCAAACTGTTTAGGATGATCAAGTAAGGCAAGTTAAAGACCAAATAGTAAACTCGGGGTTATATTAGATTTGGTCTAATTATATTGAGGTTCTTTCTATAATATTCAAATAGGAATAGCTAAGAGTAGTCAAGTTTTAACAGTTTAGATACACTTCATATAGAAAGATAGTCTTCAAAAATATTATAAATCCACAAAAAGTGACATTTTATATGGATTCATTATTAAAGATTTTCTCCAATTATGGCAAGGCAGCTACTGGACAAAAATTACCCTAATTCATTCATCTATAGACAAAAATCACTGTTCAGAAAAGGACATACAATATAGGATAGCTGACAGCCAAGATATATTAAACTAGTAATTCATAGTTCTTGCTTCATTAAAGGTCTGTCACATGATCCTGGGTCAGAAGGCTGAAGAAAGATGCTCTAACATTTTGAGGATAGGGGACTGTCCAGGTAGTCAGCTGTTTCTACAATTTAGTTAAGTTTTGGAAACTGTGTTTTTGTGCTTCCTATATATTCAGGTAATGTTTAATTTGTTCTTGTATTTCTGATGGGGTTGAAGACTAGTTCTAACATCATAACCAAACTTAAGTTGTCTGACATTGAGATGATACAGATTTGAAAGGACGGTTCAGGTAGAGAATTGCAAACCTTTTAAGTTATGATATATGTTTCAGTACTTTAAATGGGCAAATATAGAGTAGATGGTAATTATATACCATAATTCATAATTTACCTAATTTTTATGGATGTGCTCAATTTATATGTGAGGAAAAAGAGCTCCTTTTTATGGAACAAAAGGGGAGACATGTTGGGGGTTTGATTTATGCTTACATGGGAATTTGCATGTCTGCTGTGGGTCCCTGCTGACAGTTGGTTTTCTGATGGGTCAATAAAAAGTCAGTGGCCAATGACTGGGCAGGGAGACAGAGGTGGAACTTCTAGGATTTCTGAGCAAGAAATGCAGAGAAGAGAAAGGGCAGAATCTCTATGATAGAGCAATTAGATTTAAGAGCCTGCTGACATGTAATAGAGCAGCAGCCCCAGGGGCCACTCCCCTGATTGAGTCTGAGGTAGCAGAGATGAAATATAGATTTAGTAAATATTAACTTAAGGGTATTGGAGGGGAGAATGTTAGCAACGTTGAGGTTCAGGACTGGTCCAGTCATTGAGCTAGTAAGGCATATTCAAAATAACAATGTGTGTTTGTGTGTGTGTGTTTCATTCATGAATCCAGAGCTCTTGGGTGAGTGCAGAGCCTCATGCCCCACCAGGAACATAGAATAGCATTTAACTATTTACCACTACATCACTCAATAACAACGGAAACATAAATTAAACTTCCTCCGACTCCAACAGCTGTGTTCTTCGCATCCAGCCATCAGGTATTACCTTGTGATGGTGCCTAGAGACTCATGTTTTAGATATGTAACATTCAAAAAGATACTTGCATTGGAATGCTGAATGCTGATGTTTCCATCTTACAATAAAATCTAAGATTCAAACATGAAAAATAATACAGGAATATAATCACCCAGTGTTTCTCAGGAAAGCATATGGTAAATTCTATCCCACCAAAAATGCTTGTTTAGAATTACCTTGGCATAGACGCAGCTGTCTGATAGCCTCATGAATGGACAGTATTTGTCACATACAGGACACATGATGATATCTGTTGCTTGGCAGACTTCTTTACTGAAAATGAGAATAGAGAAGGGCTTCCTTTTGATGATGCAGAATGTATTTATATTTTTCTTCTGATATATTGCTAGTGATCAACCAACATTTAAAACCAGTATACTTATCTGATGCCTCCAGAAGCTTTCAGTCTTTTCTGATATTAGTGTAAACAACCTCTCATGTATTAATATTTGGATAAATTTTATTTATAAAGCTTTATTTACATATTAATAAGTTAAGCTTGGGGAAATAAGTGAATTAAAAACATTGTTATACTCCAAATTGTACCAAAAAGAGCCCTTTACACATTTTGCCATGTGAAAAAAAATTGCACATTTTATGGAAACAGTGAGACACCCTAAAAGCACATCTTCATCTTTACACATGATAAAATCAACAAATTAGAGGAATAACTAAAAATGATAATTCTTGAGAAAAAACCAAATATTATTAAAATATCACAAGAAATATTTCTGTAGGCAAGAGGCAAAGTCACACATTTGTAAAAGGAACATTATTGCTTAGGATCTTTACAGTACAACTCTACAATAAAATCTTTATAAATATTTAAAGCCATATTTTGGTGAGGAAACTAACGGATTGATTTCCATCTAGTCATTGACCATTCTGTAGGCATTAGTAATTTGTTGAAGGGTCTTTGTGGCTTTGGTACAGAGATTTTGTGGGGAAACACAGAATCCATGAAAAGGATTGCTAGCTATTATTCTGCATCAGCAGCAGCAGGTACCAGCTTTAAGAGGGGGCAAAACTCAGAAAACAATGTGCAGGCCACTGAATAAATACCAGTTGTTCCATGGGTAGATGCTTGCTCACAAATCTGTCTGGAGTTATAACTTCTGCTTCCATGGCAGTAAAAAACAGAAGCTACAAGAAGATACAAGAAGCCTAGAGGACCTTTAAAATTGTTCACCAGAGAATGAGAAAGTAGTGAAACTATATATGTATCATGAATGCCACCAAAGTGTCAACAGTCATCTCCAAGCATTGAGAAGAGGCAGAATAACCCCAAATTTTCCCATACCTGACTTGGCAGTGATCCAGAGTAGTGACTCCATACAAGAAGACAAACAACCCAATGAAGGCTGCGGGGAAGAGCATGCCTGTGTACCATCCCAGCCAGGCGAAATACAGTCCAATCTTCTCTCCAAAATACCTCCTGTTTGGAACACAAAACCTCGAAACTGCAGTGACATGTGAAGATCAACATTATAACACTTTGTTCTGTTATGTCACTTAGTAGGCGGTTTTCCAGGTGAGAGTGACAAAGGAAACCAAGAAAAGAAACATTTGGTCAACTCAAAGCTCTGAGATGAACTTTCTCCCATATTACTTTACAGGAGGGGAGAATGATTACCCCATTCCTAAAGGGACATAGCCATATGCCAGCTTGTTCTGAGACGACAGAATGGATTGGGAGGAGTCAAAGAGGCAGCGGGAGACAGGTAAAGGGTGACTGTCATTGCCAGCAACCAGATAATGAGCAAAGGCAGCTGTAGCAGCATGAGAGACACTGGGGTGTAAAGATACGTGAGATTCAAGAGATGAAGAGAAGCTATTATCTACAGAACAAGAAGAATTTAAGATATAACTTCACTAAATGCTCCAACGCATTCTATTCAAGTCTTGGTAGACCAAGTCAGGGCCAACACAGTCTTCTACTCTGCCAGGTCTCTGTTCTACAGACACTTCTGTGTAAATGCTGATCCACATTTAGTTTTTTCTGTTCATCTGAACTATTATACGTTTTATAAATTCTCTTATTTATTTGTATCTAATCATTCATGGCCCGGTAATTTTTTCTAGGTGTTTCAAATACTTCTCAGGTCGTGTTGTAGGAAACCAAGTTTCTCAACGCCAGGGACTATGGGTTAACTACAAAATCCCAATCAAACGATTGTTCTGATGGAGATGGTTTGCACTAGCAATGCTCTTTCATTTCTCCTTAGTGTAATTCTACAAGAAAAAGGGGCAGAAACTGAAGGACATTTGTTTTTGTTCCCTCCTCTGCTCCCTTGTTTATCACAGACTATGTCTGGTCAGAGGACATATTGTTTTTTTTACTTGGGTCATCTATATCATTCGGTGCCCTCAAAGAAGAGGATGTAATTCATCAATATTTTGGTCTGTGAAGAGTTAACATGTGGTAAACATGTAGCAATGGTTATAGTTAGAAGGATAATTGCCTGGGAACAGAATATAAAGTGATATTTTTTTGTTACTATCCCCTGAGTTCATTTATTTTATTTTAGTTTACTTTATTTTATGGTTACTATTTTTGTAACCATATGTTACAGGGCCCAGATGTAAACAAAACATGTCTAGCTAGTCTAAGGAATTATATATGGCTCTCTCTCTAATTGAGAATCTATGTTGGTGGATTGTTCTCACTAGACCCTAAAAAATAGTCTTTAAATAAATAGTGAGGTGCCAGTGCACAATACTGCCATGGTACTGTAGAAAGATCTAGAAAGTGAAAATACAATATATATATTGTGTATATATATACACAATTGTCATAGGCTAACAGCTGGTTCATTTTTTGACCTACAAATTAAAACAGTCTTTAAAAATTATTAATGTAAGACTAAAATAAATTTATTTTATTTTATTATTCTGAAACACTTCAGAATGATAGTACCTCACCTGTCCTATTTGCACAAATCATTGAGTAGTTGTTACCCCAAATGTTTGGTGTCAGAATTGTTTCAACTTTCAGAGCTGTAGATTTTGGATTTTGAAATATTGGCATACACATAGTGGGGTGTTCTTAGGAAAGGACCTAAGTCTAAACACAAAATTTATTTCTATCTATGCCCATGCATTTCTACTTAGCCTCTGTATAGACTGACCTGTCACAGGGGGTCAGGTGTGCAGTCTCCCTTGTTATGTCATATCAGTGAGCAGAAAGTTTAGGATTAAAGGAGAATTTTTGGTTCATGCAGAGTTGACTGTGAAAAGTAATATCCTAGATTATCATTAATATATTCAATTGATTGGTATTACCTCTCTATAGGATGGCCTGCTCCTCGTGGAGCCTTGTGGGAGGCCTAAGCCATCACCTCTGTCCCTTCCATGGACCTTCCTTGAGGTCTATCTGAAGGAAACATCACCCTCAACAAAGTGAGGGTGGATTTACCAAGAATAGTAATTGTCCCCTGAGAGGCTACTCTTGGTAAAAAGCCAAGTTAGAGCAGAGCTGAATGTGTCCTCCCCAGGTAAGTTTGCCCTAGAAGATAGAATGCCTTCATTGTGCACTGCCATGTTTCAATGTAAAATTAGTCACAAACTCACCTTACAAGATCCAAAGGCTGGTACTTGTACCACACACTCCAGGAAGCCCAGCACTCATAGAGTAGATGTCGGTGGTTTACAGCTCCATGGGTTTTAATGGAGTTTTTACTTCTGTAACTTCCCTGGGATAAAAGTACCACTGTTGATGAGTGATACCACCCAACAAGGAAGCAGAATGTGATACCTGTGTCTTAAGGTAGTGGTAGCCAGAGGGGTGAGAGCAGCTACAAAGGGCTTGAGAGAATCAGGTGGACTGATACCCAAGCTCAATTCTGCTGCTGCCTCACTGGGATCTTAGACAAACCTCCTAAAGTCTGAGCCTCACCTTGCTAATTCTTCATAAAATTAATAATATTCACCTTGATGCACTTTCTTCCATGGTTGGAATGGACATTCTGGCACCATGCCTAAGGCTTGTTCATTAACTCTCCACTTTTCTCAAGGTTTAGTAAGTGGCCATAGCTGTGCCTAGCCATGTAGACTAACAGACATGAAGATCCTTGAATATAGAAAGCTGAACACTACCTTTGGATCCTAATGATTCAAAGTTAATGCAACCTTTTCATGGACAATTGAGGAGAGATCACTGTCCATGACCATCCTGATGATGTAAGTTTCACAAACACAAGGTACCTTTGGAAGGAAACTAATTCACAGTAGTGTAGAAAGTCCTCCTCAATAGAATTGTGTAAGGGATTAAACAGGCTTGTTTCAGTTCAGCTACCAATTCAGTGTGTGACTTAGGGGAGGGCCAGCTCAACCACCAACCCAGTGTGTGACTTAGCAGAGGGATAACCTTTCTCTAAACTCTCATTTTTAGTTTGAACATAAAACAAAGGTAACAATAGATTTCTATTCAGTTTCCAAAAGTTTTTCTGAGGCTAAAGAACACAATATAGTTAAATCGAAAGTCAAAACAATGATGGCACAGTAACGTGATCTGTGAACTATCTTCCCATGAAGTGCCAAGAAAATCCTGGAGAGGACCATAGGTCACTTTAGGTCCAAACAGTTGCATCTTCTTACACACTTTCATGCCTGACCATCCCTGACCATGCAAAGCAATTCTGTCTCCTGACTAGCCAGTTTCAAGTGAGCCTACTGAAATCCTTTTGTAGGTAGTACTAGCTAATAACCACAGGGAGCCACTTTGGGTGAATATTAGTGACCAGAATCAAGAGTCTGCAACTCCAAAACACCATTGTATCAAAGCTTTGGCTGGCCATTCCTCCAGTATCTCCTGGGAAGTCATGAATTAAGACCTCCGACTGTGGCTTCTAGTTTTCTCAGTAAATACAGTTTAAAAATTCTGCATAACCTTTCATATCCTCTTGATGTTAAAAATCAAGAAAAGAAACCATTCATGTCCAAAACAATAATATCTGTTTTGGAGAATCTTGTCATTCATGTAGAGTTGGGACCACCCTCTGAAGTATGTTGGTCAGTCAGGTGTGAGAAGAGGAGTTGTGGTGCTTCTATATCTATATCTATATTTCTATCTCTATCTCTATCACCTTTATATCTCTATCTCTAATCTATTTAATCTATATTATCTATCTATCTATCATCTATCATCTATCTATCTATCTATCTATCTATCTATCTATCTATCTACCTACCTACCTATCTATCATCTATCTATCTATCTATCTATCTATCTATCTATCTATCTATCTATCTATTTATCTATCAGTTCACAGTCAGAGTTCAGCCCCATCTACAAAATGACAGTTCCTCAATAATCATGAAGACTATGTTGCTGTGATTCCATGGACAGATTAAATTTTGGGTTAAATAATCCAAGATCCAGTAGGAAATTCAGGCTAAAGGCCACCACAATTATACTTAGAAAAGTCAATGCAAATGATTTATTAACCTCCCATTTAGTACTAAGCAAGTAAGACACAATCAACACTTACACATCTTACAAAAATGAGTCCAGCATTATTAATTTCTATTCATTACATTTGCTTATCTAATACTTTACAAAAATAGTTTGTTCTTATTCTTACAAAGAATAGTTATAACTGTATTTATTGCAAAGTCTATATAGTTCAGGAACATTTGTCCTCCTTGGTACTTCCTTTCAATGTCTTTTTAATTGCATGACTTAGAGCTTTAAGTCATTTCTCTGAATTCATGCTGGGTGACTCTTGATTTAAGTGTTCTTTCAGCTATATAAAAAGATAGAAATAAATTTGATGATGAGGGAGAGATGGAGGAATGCAAGTAGATGTTCCCTAATTACTTCCTAAACAAGTTAAATAAATTCTGAATGTATGCCTTATCAACAAATTAAAGACTATTCCTAGAAGCTAATTTTAGTAACAGGAAATTGAAGGGAGCTAAGAAGAGAAAAACACAATACCTCATGCAGGGGAAAGGCAGCTTCATAGGAGCCATTGGTAAGCAAGCGGTTCAGACCTGAAGCAACAAGGAAGTCCATTTCAGTGAACATTAAACTTGAATTTTCAGTAGTGAAAACTAAATAAAGACAGAGCTACATTTCTTGGAAAACACAGCCTAGGTTTTCAGTAGTGAGTAACACTAGTTTAGATACCAACAGCTTAGAAAGAAAACTTTCTTATATGCCAGGAATTTGTGATCAAGTGCTGGGAAAGCAGGTTTTTATTAATTAAAAATATGAAATTTCTCAAGATTGGATATATTCATGGTATATAAAATGTACATTGTGCCATAACTACCATAGTCAAATTAATTAATATACACATCACCACCACTGTGTAACCAGATCCTTAAAGTATGACTATTCAACATAGCTCATGTTATGAATATGCTCAATAAATATGGCCTCATTTTTGAAAGTTGTTTTTCACCATACTGATTTATAAGGCAGTTTAGTTCCAATGCTTTAAGAAGCTTCTGAATTCTTTTCCATAATTACTACACCATTTTCTTTCCCACCAGTATTGCACAGGATTCCCTTTTTCTTCTTTCTTACCTTATGCCCATCCATTTCTTGTCCTTTTGATAACAGCTATTATAATACATATAAAGTGGTATTTCTTTTGGGGTTTGACTTGGATTTTTCTGAAGGCTAATGATGTTGAACAGCTTTTCCTATTCCTGTTTTCCAGTTGTATATTTTCTGGGGGAAAGTGTGGCAGAACCTTCCCCTAATAAATAAAGATTTCAGGAGTAGGCAGTACTTCCGTGTCAGAGAGAGGAAGAGGAGAGGTAGGAGAAAGACAATTCCTTTTGGACAGGAGAAATGATGGAGGAGAAAATGTAGGTATTGGAGGCCCCTTGTTCAGGTGGCAGATCTGTTATCATAGGATTTGTATCTTATAATAGCTTACAAATTAGGATGCTAGTTTCTGGGCCCAACGATTGTGTTACCTGTTGATTCTAAGCTAAGTTTGTGCTGTGTTTTCCTTTACCCAGTGACCCATGTATCATAGTGAGCCAGGTGGAGAGATTTCAGAGCTCTGGGTCAGAGAGTCTGCTGGGATGAGAACAGGCCAGTTTGTCTGCTGGTGCCCTGCCGGTACTAGCATGGGAGCTCAATTGCCCTTTTTTAGGGCATATTGTAAATACAGTTTCTGACTTCTGGAAGAGGTGTATTATATTGGCTCTTCATGTTGTATTTTTGATCTCTGATCTAGGTATCTGGAGTTAGGATATTTTAAGTGTTTCTTTGGATAGATACTTGGTCTCACTTTTGTTAGATGGGTGTTCCATTCTTTGGTTGCCCTTGCCCACTCTAGGTCCCAGCCAAATTTGGCAGCTGTGGGGTTCCTGAGTTCAAACCAAGTGTGGTGGGTGTAGGGTCCCTGGTAAAGAGATATTCTAATTGTCAGTGGGGTGTCTCAAAGGGACGAAAATGGAGGAAGAGAAAGATGATCCAGATTTTGCATGGTTTTAAATAGCCGCAGGTAGCTATCAATATCTTATAAGGGATGGATAATTACAAGACAATTTGTCTTATCTAGATGGGCAGTTTATATCAATATCAATTGGCTCTGAGTTCATTGTGTGGCCATTTTGTGGGGTTATAATTTACTAATATAAATCTGACAGATAAATTACAAACCTCTAGAGTTTGGTTTTACTGGGTTATGTGGATTTGTGACTATAACCATAGGGGGTGGATGGCTGGGAATATGAGCAGAGAGTCTGTGGGCTAAGAACAGGTCAGCCCATTCACTGGGCTGAGAACAGGCTGGTCTGTTCACTGGTGCCTTGCCAGTGGTAGAATGGGGTTCATATTTAATATCTCCTGCTAAAGAAAAGTATCTTAACATTCTTCGCTCATTTTAAAACCAATTTATGTGCTTTTTAAAAACCGTTGAATACATTTCTTAAATATTTCAGATCTCAATCCCTCATCAGAAGCATGGTTTGCAATCATGTCCTCCCATTCTCTAAGATCCTCTACCTTTAAAAAGGAAGGGTAGGTAGATATGTGGATTTTAAAAACTGTTTGAGGTAAGGAAATTAAAGTATGACTGACATGTAATAATGAACATGTACTTAAGATGCACAGTTATTAAGTTCTGCTATATCTGTGTCATCAGGGAGTTATCAACATGACAAAGACATTAAACATACCCATCTCTTGAAAACCTTTCTTATGCCACTTTGTAATCGGCATTTTCCTGTGCTATCACCAAGACAAATACTGACCTTTTTTCTGCCACTCTCAAATTTCATTTATTTTCTAGAGTCTCACACCAATGCTGACATTTAATATTAACCTATTTCTTCTGACTTCTTTTATTTGCAATGAGTCTTTCTCATACTGTAAGCATCAGTAACTCCTTCCTCTCTCCCCCTTTCTCTGATTCTTAAGATTATCTCATTATTTATTTGCCTGTGTACATGTGAGTGTCTCTCTCTCTGTGTGTGTGTGTGTGTGTGTCTGTGTCTATGTAGTGTATTTACACAGACATATAAGTACTGGTGCTCAAGCAAACAGAAGAGGGCATCAGATCTTCTGGAGGTAGAATTAGATGGTTGGTTTCTAACCAACAAGATGCTAAGAAGGGAACTCTGGTTCTCTTAAGAGCAGCAAATGCTCTTATGAATGAATTCAGTAATTCATTTCTTTTTATTGCTGAGCTCATTGCATGAGTGTATAATAGTTTATGCAATCTCTTGATGATGGACACTTTGGTTGTTTCTAGTTTAGGTTTGTTATAAACAAAGGCCCTATGAGCATTTACAGATGACGTTTTGCATATGTGCATGAATTCAGTTTATTCCTGTTGTTTTACTCACTTTCCTAGGGAGGTAAAGTTGGACCTGGGAGGAGTTGAGGAGATGAGCTGAGGGGAGGTGGTAAATATGATCCAAATTTGTATGAAACTCCCAGAGAGTTGAAAAATAATTTTAAAGACCTTTAAGAGGATAAAGAGGTTTTATATCTCTCAACAGGCTTTTATTTCTCTTTTGAAGAATGCTCTCTATACGCTAGATTTAGACAGAAATCCAGGGGCCTAGCCTAATCAGAAACTGCATGTGTAATCATTCACCTTTGTCCTCCAATGTTTGATACTTTTAATCATAGTAACATGCCAATGGCTTAAGATGCCTGATACGAACGTTAAATGTCTAAGGAATACACTTGAAATGCAAATATTAGTGAAGATTTGCATTTATCTAGCACACATCAATTATTTAACAAATACATTTGCATTGAATGAGCAAATTGTTGAATGTGTAGTTTCCTGGAATCTCTGTTGAGAATTAGAAAAATCAAGACTCCCAAGGATTTATTAGATGTTGAAGATGGCTTCAACTAAATCACACTAGTATTTATAGTCTGTCTCCTTAACTCTGCTTCTAAACACAAAACTTGAGACTATAAATCAATTTCAAGAGTAATTGTGTATGTACAGGTACATAAATAAATCCTCTGTTGAGTTATTAATTGCTCTGCTTTGAAAGTGGGTTTTACTGGGCTTGATTTTCACAGTTAGAACACATTCAGAGAGGGGCTGAAAACCATATATAGTGACAGTTTATACTCCACTATAATACCTTTATGAATCATGTCTAGAAATCAGTATTCTTTGTTATTTCTGATCAATGTTGGTTCATACAAGGTGACATTTTCAGAAAGATTTTTCAGTCGAAAACAACATGGGCTGAACATTATTAATTCTATCATGAAGTTTAGTTTTCTTATAATGTGTTTTTCTTTCATTTATGAAACCACAGATAATAATGAAATATTAGATACATGGGCCATTTGTAGTTTTACTTAATATTTTGTAGCAAATTATATGGGCTTAAAATTTACTAGTTAACAATTTATTCATTTGATTTATATTTTTAACTCAACATGCTTCTATTCTTTCTTTACTGTTTTTCCAAAAATTTGTTTATTCAGTTATTATTTGTAGTGCTAGGAATTAAACTTAAGGCATCTGCTCCACAGCTTTGGCTTCTTATCAATTTTTAAAGCTAGAGTCCTTGAATAGACTCCTTCTTCTTCATTATCATCTAAGAGAGTCATCTACGCTGACAAGTAACAATACCGCATTCAGTGCCCCTAGGGAATACTGAAAGCCGTTTTCTTGTATTTCATTTGAATTAGTTGCAAAACAGTTTAAAATATGAGGTGAAAGCATTTGGCATCATAACTATCTTATGTTCCTGCTGTGAAGTTTCCGACTATGTAAGAATGATGAAAGAGGGACATCCATTATGTTTAACAGACCTTCAGTTTGGCTCAACAAACATTTATTGATTTATCCTTCTAGAGAATAGACACTGGGCTAGATAATGGTGAAACAAAAATGAGTAAGGTCACTTCCTAATGACATGCCATCTGAATGAGTGATCTTCACTAGTAGACACTGAACACACCAATATGTTATGAGTTGTGGGTATACTACTTCTATTACTAGTACTATTACTACTACTACTACTACTACTACTACTACTACTACTACTACTACTAATAATAATAATAATAATAATACTAATAAAGGCACTACTTTTTGAGTTATTTGTAGGTTTTGGAATAGTCCTTACTAGCTCTTCCACAATTTCAAACTGATTCACTTGCTATTTAGTGTGTTTATGAAACCATGTGAACCGAAAAATTATGACAGAAAGCTATGTGTTAGCACAACTGAAGTTGTCTTAACAAATAATTTTTAAGGAATTATTGTGAAAAAAAGTAATTTAGGCAATACTTAAAATTATCCAGGAAATGAATGTCAACCATGGTCTGTTTAGGTGGAAGATTTGTCTTTGAGAGTATCTCAAGACAGTATAATGAACTGTGTGACCAACGATAAACACTAACAAAACACAGCCACAGGAATCCAGAGGAGCCTCTGGCCAGAATATTAGCAAAGACACAGAGAAGAGGACATGTCTCTATGGAGATTGACTGTGGCAGACACTATGGGCTATGCTTGGTCATAATCTCATCTGAGTTAAAAATGACCTACATGAAGTTAAATCTCCTTGTGTCCAAGTGCAGTGGTGGTCTCTAGATATTCCATTCCACATATATCCAAACATGGACCAAGTACTTAACTACTTCTCTTCATTACATTTTTACCTCTTCAGATTAGCATCAAAGTAGGTTGGCATTTTTTTTCCTTTTTTTCCCCACTACACTAGTGACTCACATTGAGCTCGAGTCCATGAAACTCTAAATCTGTTCCTCTCATGGTGCTGTTGGACAACATTTCTCCCACACTGCACGGGGTAGTTGTTTTGCTGAATCTGTGTGTAGGCCATCACATTTACAAACTGTTAAATGTTGTCTCTCTGGATTTGGCAGAGCTACTGAGATGTCTGAGGTTGTGCATCCAATGGCTAAAATGATTTATACAGCCATCCAGCCTTACCCACAGGACATGTGACGAGAATATTGCTTTTTTTGTTACAAGTCAGAAATAAGTGCCTAGCCTATTAGCTCCAGATGAATCTTTAGCTTCTGCTTCTCAGCAGTAGACCTGGGCCTTGGAGGCATGTCTGGATGTTGGATCAGACTGTAGTGTAAGCATCACCAGCTGAAGGCAGTGCATGACCAATGATGGAGGAAGGAGTTTAGCTTCCTAGATCCAACATTCCCCTCAGCAACTGTTTTAGTCATTCACTTCTGTAGTGCCAGCACCTGCAGTGTATGGTGACCAAGGGCATGCTTCTTAGTATTTTTATACATGACTTCATGGGACAGTGCTGTTGGTAAAACCCTGTGACTAACTTCCCTGGAACCATCTAGACAGTTGTCCCACATATTCCAGAAAGCAGATCTGCAAGTCTGCAGCAAACAGCTTTGCAACTGTTGTAGTCCTCATACCAGTTCTAGACCTCAGCCTGATAAGATGGAGGATTAGAACCATAGAGAACTGGGAACACGGAGGACCTGCTGTTCTCTCTTCTGTGTTTCTATCCCTGACAAGCCAGCCCTCCGCTCCAGCCCCTTCCATAGTGAGCTGTTGATCTTAAGATTGCCTCTTACATATGATGGATACATTTGCCTTCTCAACGAACTTTGCCTAATATAGATTACTATTCAAGTCACATTTTGACTGGGACAGAGATAAGGACGAAGCCACCCAACCCTTCCTGATATATAATAACCTATTTCATAAAGCATGATCATATAACAGGGAACTAGTCTCACAAAAGGCCTAAAATACAAAGTTTGGAGGCTGTTTAATAGGAGAGAATGTGGGTTGTGTGAGGCAAAGCCATCTCTGCACTTGCAGCTCCCTAATCTTCCACCCTTCCATTATTCCACACTGTCTCCCACCACTCTTGGTTCAGTTCATATTTCATTTTCTCAGGGAAGCTTTCTCTGACCACTCAATCTCAGTTAGTTCTGCAGTCTACCTTAGAAATGACACCCTGTATTATTTTTTCATGTTAATTAGTGTATATATGTATTCTTTTAGATTTTTATATATGAGCTCTATGAAAGACCTGCACTTATTTTTTTAATCCCTTGCTCATGGGTGCTTCACAAATACCTGCTGGATTGAATATCTCAGTGATCATAAATACAGAATATAAAATGCTGTTCAAAGAAGGTAATTAATAAGTGCTAAGTGCACGTGTGAATTCTCCATCAAGGGGGTGGGTAGAGGATGTAAGGAGGTTCAGGGTAAAGGTCTCTGGAATCCCCCAACACCCGATGTTTGAAACAGTAACAATCACTCACCGATTTTGTTTTTTCCTTCCTCGTACTTTATTCTTTGTAAAATATGATGCACGATTCTGCTTCTTGTGGCGTTGTTGAAGAAAGTGTCTTTGTTGTGTATGATGAAGCTGCGCACACACACACATTGAAAGCACAAGTTAAGATTAATGGGAGTTAAGGGAATCTGCTTGTTCTAGTTTGATGATGCTGACATGGAGGGATCTTCAAGCAGCCCTAGAGGGTATGTAGGCAACATGCTAGAGAGCTCACAACTCTGAATAGTTTTGGTTCTTGGCATCTTGGGCACCGATACCATTACAGCCGGAAGGAGTTGGGGCTACATGGAATTAAGAAACCTTAGACTAACAGCAAGGTCTTGAATCCTGTTTTCCTTTTTCTTCTTCTTATGACTCTGACAAAAATCTCACTAAAGATGAGGTTTTTTTTTTTTTTTTACCTTCTTGGGTCTTTGATCATTCTCTTTCCCATGTTGTAATCACATACTGCCCCACGGGGTTTAAGACTCAGAGTTGGCTTGAGTAAGGCAGATAGAAGTTAGGTAACAAGATCCAGTTTGGGGCAGAGCTAAGGTTGAGAACTCCAGAACTCCAGCCTTCCTTTCATAGACTGTCCTGCTGAAGACTTCCTAAAGTGTGCACTTAAGGTTTTTTCTCTCATTTAATTGTCCTGCCAATTTCAATGTTTAGAGAGAGCTAGCTCTTTCATTCTTCCCATCTCCCCCTTTCTTTCTGCTTCCTCCCTCTGAACAGTAATGTTGGCTTTGCATTTCCAGTAGTCATGACACTCAAAGGATGTGTCTTTCAGGTAACAGCAGGGTATCTAAGGCATATCACTCACCATAAATTGACCATGTCTTCCCTTTCTAAAAATAAATGTGATGAATGGTAGACTACTTCCCCAAGCATATGGTCTATCAGCCCAGTAAAATTCTAAAGGATTCCTCCTATAGGTGGGATGCCATGTGAAGGTGTGATAGTGTTGGTAGCTATCTCCTCCTAATTGAGCTTTAGGATACTTCCCCCCCCCCCTGAGGAAGTGTCCATTGTTCCTACCTGCACTCCAGCTCCTTCAAAGAACAATCTTCCTGCCCCTGAACTTTTCTCTCACAACCCTTGACCATCAAGTACTATCATCTGTCTAAACTTTTCCATCAGAGCTTTACAGGAGGTAATCTACAAGGCATTGAGCATACATTGACAAGGAAAACATACCTTTGTCTTTGTGATTGAGTCTGATGTGGAAGGCAGATCATGCGTGACATGAACGTCCTCATATGGCAGGGAAGGGCAGACTCTCCCTTCTTTTACATAAACATTCTCTTGCTTAAGAATGCAAGCTAACTTGGGAGAAACAGCTGACACCTAATTCTGAGACTCTAGTATCTCATGGGGGGCTAGACTGAAGGTTCAGGACGGCACGAAGGGTTTGCATCCGTGGGAATTGCCACCACACATTCTTACAGAAGACCAAAGGAGGAGAAGAGACAAAATTGGCCCAGAGGAAAGATATCTTACTTGAGTTTCATTTTAGGACTCAGGTTAGAAAAGGGAGTTTGGCAAGACACATAAAGGAGAGGAAAGCCCAAGAATGTGGGAATATGAACATCACATTGGCTGACTCCTTAGAGAAACATCCCTTCCACTTTCCTTCCTTTGAGTTCCCTCACAGATGTGGCTATAAGGGCAAGTTGATGTGGAAGGGGAGCGAATCTTGAGCAGCTAAGGCAGCTGCAATGCTTCTCTCAGATTTTCACCTGGGCTTTTTGAATATTTTATGGGTCCAAAGAGTAGAAGGAGAAAATTGAGAGTAACACCAGATGTATTTCTTTTTAAATTTGTGCTTCTCTGCTTGTTCACCTTACTTGAGACAGGTCATTACATTTTAATGTCAAATAAAGATGTCATAAACAATTAGACAACAAATAAAAAGCCCGTTTAGACTTAAATTACAAAGCCCATGAGCTCAACCACACTTGATGGGGACAATTCAGAGCCAAAAGCCCTTGTCTTCCTCACTGAATGGTTTTCTGCTTCTTTTCCTCTTTATGACACCTTTTCTATTTTCTCAGAACATGCAGTACTTCTCTGTAATAAGCCTCAGAGATAAGTCACAATTTTTGTTTTCCCTCTTCTTTATATCTAGGTTGTACCTAGAATCTGACAGTCCATAATGCAAGCAAACATAGCAGGCACAGGCCAGAGACCATTCTAAGCACCCAAATACATAAACACATTCAATTCTTTCAAAACCCACAAGGTAAATAACTTAATCTTATAGGCAAAGTATCAGAGAGGTTAAGGCATGTACCCCAAATCATTTAGCTAAGAGGAAGCAGGGACAGGATTAGAATTTAGATCTTCCTGGCTGTAGGGACTGACCTCCTCACTATCCTATTTGTTTGTCTCTCTATACTTTAGACTCTCCCTAAGTCCTGAAAGTTGGCACTTCCTAAGACCAATCAGTCCAGAAGGAACTTGACCTGGAACATTCTTGTTCCTATTCACTGTGTATATAATCTCAGGCCCTATCTCCCTTGAATAATCTTTATTGATGCCCCTCTCCATTATTACTACAAACAGTAGCATGGCATTATGAAGAGAAAGAAGAAAAAAGAAGCCACAGATGGAATGAGGAGGGATACAGGAATTGAGCCTTGGGCATGCTTAGCATCTTTGGCTTTTCACTGAAGATGCTGAACTTAAATAGACCTCAGTCTATTTCCAACTTTTGCCATGCAAAATGTGGCACTGGGGTCATAGTTGTAAGTTGAGGTTTCCTCATCTGGGAAATGAAAACTGTGCTGCTGTTAGTCACAGATGGTTTTGTAAGAATTAGGTGAGATGACAAACAAATGACTGTCTGGGAAGGTCTCAGAGTTAGCCATCTTCACAGCTGTTGGCTCTACTGTCCTGAACCAAGACGTCCGTGAATCCCTGGGTCTCCATGTGAGCCTCTTGTAGGTAGAGACTGCCCATGCACTTCTCTATCCCTCACACAGGAAAAACACACACTTATCTCTAATGCAGCACTAAAGGAGCTGATCTTCTGGAGAACACTGGCTATCTTGTCTTCTTACACTTCGGTCTCTTCTTCAGTTCTTGGAACCCTTCTCTACACATGCCATTTTTTTTCCAGATCTCCATTGAGTCATTTCTTTAACACTGGAAGTATGAGCGCATCTTGAAGGCATTGGACTCTGTTTTATGGACTTTCTTTCTTAAATTGGAGGATTTGGAGAATGGACAGACAATTGTAATTCTATGATATACTGTGCTGTAGTTTTCATGATTTTCTTAGCCATAAAAATATCACACACACACAAACACACACACACACACACACACACAGACACTGACCTGCCTGATTCTAGCAAATACATCTTTTAAAGTCACAAGTCTCTAAGGAGGAGTCTACATGCTTAGAAACCTGGTTCTGTTCTTATAAATTCCTGGGAGGATAATAAAGAAATGTAGAATCTTTGGGGGGCATTTGACCAGGTTTGTCAACATTATGCAAATATTTTCATATTTCTTCTAATCTAAAGTTCTCTGTTGACAATATATTCCACTGATATAGTTGTCACATGTAATGTAACAGATGCAAAAGAATGTTCACTGTGACATGAATTATAATAGCAAAGGATAGAAATTGCCTGCCTAATTCATCAAGTGGGGAAGAGATGAACACAGAGTAATACATTTCCACAGTGGAGAGTCTGCAATTGGGAGAAACAGAACTCACAGTAAACATTACAAATATCCAAAAATAAACCAGGCATTATGGCACCGACACAGTGTAAGAGGAAAACATGGTTCAAACTGGCAAAGAGCTGTTTGTATTAGGGGAGGACCTGTGCACACAGATGTATTAATTCACACTTGCTGATCAATGTGTAGAATTACCATAGAAGGATGTATATGATATAAATACACACACACACACAAGTAAAAGAATAAAAATAAAAACTTAAGAAACAATCTGCTTGTTTCATGTCTTGTTTATTTGTAAAAGGACATTCTATGAGAACAGTTTGTGCTTGTGTGTGTGTCTGTATGTGTGTGTGTGTGTGTGTGAAGGGAGGCTCTCTAGATGTCACTGCCTTCCCTGGGGGTGGTACTTACTTATTTTCTAAGTAATGGACATATGAGCCTAATCCAGTTGAGACTCCTTGACAGGGTCTCTTCTCAGGGCGGTTAGAAGCCTTGTTGTTTAATATTAGCATCTCAATGTCTTTTTTTTTTTGCTAGAAGGGAGGGATAAGGAAGTCCCATGCTGGCTCTTACAATGGGTAACAATTCACCAAGATACAATAAAATACTACCATGTGTAAAAATACTTGTTTAATAAGTAAATAGTATGCTTCTCATTGCGGAGCACTGTACCCTGGGACTGTGTATAGTACATGGGAAGGTGGAACACAGGTAACCCAGTCATTACCTATCTATGTGTTTTTAATGCAGGACATGCAAAGGTGAAATGAACCAACATCTCTCTCAGATTTGACTCTATGCTTAATAGATAAAAAAGTGGTGGACATTCAAGGGTATGAGTTGACGAAAGTATTCACAAATGCTGAGTTTAGAGCCAGCTTATAGAACCTGTCAACTTCAAAGCAGAAACTTTTTTCCCCTAAACCTCTTCTCAGAGTGTGCTTATCAGGAAGAGACCCCACACGCATTGCACTTTCAATTAATCAGAATTGTCTGATTATCTAAAGAGTTCAACAGTTTAGAACAGAAATTTCAGTGATAACAAAAGCGCTCTCCATTCTTGCTGTGAAAGATGGTACTATCTCATTTAATGTACCTACTGAGAACCCTGTGGGTACTGTACCTATGAAAGTAAATTTTAATTTAATCTTATGCATTGTAGTTGAGGCTAGTAGACTTCAAATTGACAAGTTAGCTGTGTCATGATTGATTGATACTTTGGGCACTGTGCTGAGTCCAGTCCTAACTCACTGAGGGAATATCAGGGAATGACCTTTGCATTTGTCAACTGCAGTACAGAAATACTGAGGGATGAGGAATGCCCTGTAGGGCCATTTCTAGACTGTCAGAAGACTTGGGCTCAAGTTTTATTGGCCCTTGAAATCTGTGTCTTTAATAAAACCCTCTGAGTCTTTTGGGAACATAATTGCTTGTTAGAAAAATGAGGGCTTTAATGCCTTAAAAGGGTGATAGGAAAGGGTGATAGGAAAGGGTGAACTATCATCTGAAACAAAACTTTTGATCTCTGATTTTATAAAGGGAAAATGTCTCTTCCTCTATTCTCCTTTAAAAGAGAAAGACACTGCCATGGAGTTAATTTCATATGTCACTAATTTGAATGTGTTCCCCACTCACTCTTCCTTCCATGTCCAACAAGATACAATCTACCAAGATCTTCAGATTCCTCTATTCAACTGCTCTATTTAGATCATTAGAGCAAGTGCTCTCAACAGTGTGGAAATATCTATGATTTAAAATTTCAGGAAGTAGCAACATTGTCAGGAATTAGTTAAGTATATGGAAATGGTGTTCTACAATTATTTTGTAATGATAGCTATATAAATGACATTTATATACTTGAAAATTGAAGATGTGTCAAAGTAGAAAAAAGACCGAGATGGCATCATCAGGACAACCCTATTATTTCTGAAATGGAGTAGCCCGTGCTATGTGCCAGCTAGATTTCAGGATGAATCTATAGGTGACTGCTCTGGTGCCTTACTTTTCTTTTGGCTTTGCATGTTGTAAAGAGTGTCTATTGTAATTATTCTGCCTTTGTCTCATGACTCCATATTAGGAATGCTGGAATAAAATATTTACTTATCTTTCTCATTCACAGATTTTTGGCCACAATGAAACTGGATTCAAGGGTTTTCAATGTACCTAACCTGAGACAGAATACCATATCCTATGCTTTGAGCTTGATGGAATGTTGAATGGGGGCTGTAGGCGTCTTGGGATGTGAGTGGATTCTCCTACCCATCTTTCTATCTGTCCATCCTTCTGTCTGTCTGTTAACACATCTATCCATGCATCCATTCATCCATGCATCCATACATCCATGCATACATCCATCCATGCATACATCCATCTCTATCTATCTCTCTATCTATCTATCTATCTATCTATCTATCTATCTATCTACTATTTATGTATGAAAAATAAGAGTAAATTATAGCTAGAGTACACTATGGTAGATAATTTAAAAATGACCAAAATTTACCCTTATCACTAAGTTCTCCATATTACTTTCAGATGTGAATTTCTTGCTCTTCAAATCTATGGGCAACATCTATTATCTTCGCTTTGTAAATTCAAACAGCACTTGTGACTTGTTTCAAAGATGTTATGAGAAAAGTGATCTCAGACATGGGTCTTCATTTACATTCTTAGCAGCTTGGGTTGTTGCCCCAAGTCTGACAAGGTGTAGAAGCTGGGACTAGCCTCTCCGAAGATGAGCCAATAAGAAGAAAGGAAAGAGCCTAACACCGAATGACAGATGGGCATATGAAGAGTTAGAGTCATGTGTTGGTTTCACATAAATCCAGCAGAAGGTTCCCCCAGTTGAGTCCAACATAACTGAAAATAGGGTGACTACTGTTTAAAGCCAGTTTTGTGGTAGATTGTTCCCGAGCAATGGCTCGCCAGTGGCCTTTTCTGATGCTTGCAGTTATATTACTTTATAACACAAAAAAGTAAAGGTTAATTCCTTCAAAATAAATATTTCAGGAAACTTCCTTAATTAGACTTTTAAATAGAGAGTTCTATTTTAGAAAAGAGAAGCAAAGGTGATACAGTTAACCGTCACTTAAATTATGCCCTCAAATTAATAAAAAGCTAACTAGGAACAAAGCAAGCAATTCATTTTTTATGTGACAAGACCTATTTCCAGAGTTTCCTGGGCTTTAGGCAACTGAAAAGCAAAGCTTAATTTTTTTTTATCTTAAGAGTGGTTTTTAAGAGAAAAAGAATGAGGGGATTATCATATCGAATATATAATAGTCAAAGTTCAGACAGGTAAAGATTTTCAAGACTCTTTTAAGGATTAATGTAATAAGCTACTGGAATAGTGGGGCTTTAAAAATTCAAATAGTCACTCCTAATTGTGCTTCATGATAGAATCTTTACTGAGAGTTAAATATGAATTAAAAATCTGCTCTTGAGGCTTCCAGCCAAAGATGGGAAATGAAGCACTTGCTTTCAACTTGTGACTTCTTGCAAACCCACAAAAATACAATAGTAGCTACCTGCACATGTGATATAGAAGCTCAAGGAAGATCCAAAAATGCAGGTGAATGCAAGCAATTAAAACAGAAAAGGAACAATTCTAAAATTAGTCAGATGAGATAAATATGATTTTATGTATTGCTGAAGGGAACAGTTTCTCAAGAAAATATAGCCATCACAAACACTTATAATCTGAATATTGTAGAATTTACTTTTATGAAACAAACACTATGGAATATAAAGGAAATGATTGGTCCAACACAGAAATAATGGGGGACTTTAGTAACCCACTCTTACCAGTAGAGAGAGCATCAAAACAAAATACAAAGAATCAAATGGACCCGGTAAATGACAATGTTGCATCATGTTCAATAGCTGAAGAATATACACTCCCTTCTTCCATCAACAGATTGAATTTTCCTCAAAATGTCATATTTAGGCCATAAAGCAAGTTTAACAAAGCACACCAAAGGCCTGAAAAGATGGATCACTGGTTAAGGGCACTTGTTCCCCTTGTAGAGGGCCCAGGTTCTGTTCCCAGCATCTATATGTCAGATAACAACCATCTGTAACTCAAATCCTGGGTACCAAATGTTCTTTCTTGACCTGTACCAGACACTCATGTGGTGCATATACATGTATTTGGGCAAAACACCCATAAAATAAAATAAATACACCTAAAAAGATTTAATTCTTTTTTAAAAGGAGACACACTCAAAATTGAAGTAATTTTTGAATCTTATCAGATGTTGCATGAAATACTAAAAAGAATTTCATGCTACTGCCAGCAAGGTACCACTGGACAGGCCGGCCTGGTCTGTTCTCAGCCTGGCAAACTCTCTGACACAGAGCTCTGAAATCTCTCTACCTGGCTACTAAGTTCCCATGGCAGATTGCTGCCAAGCCAGTCCCATGCTTCCAAATTCACACAGCTAGCTGGGGTGCACTTCTTGCAAACCCATGCTTTGGTGCCGTACCTCTCTCTCTTAAACTCAGATGATAATGGAAAAAGAATGGAAATCAATAGTTAGAAAAACCAAAGCAATTATATAAACAACATGGAAACCAAATAAAAATAAATTTCCGAATAACCGAAGGGTTGTTGAAGACATAACAGAGCTTAAAAATTCCTAGAATTGAATTAAAATCAGAATGCAGCATATGGAGTCTGGTGACAGCAGTGTTAAGAGGGACGTTTACAGCCTTCAGTGCCTATAGTAAAAGCAGGGAAGCCTCAAATAACTCAATGATGTATCAACGTCCTTAAGAAATAGGAACAAGTCAAACTCAAACAGCCGAAGGAAATAAACAATAAAGAGCAGAAGAGAAATAAATGGGAGGAGTTTAAATGAACAACACAGATTCATCCAGATGTTAAGTCTGTTTTGAAACGACAAGGAAAGACTGACAAATTCTTAGGAAAACTAGTTTGGGAGAGGAAAAGACAATCTAATAAGACCATTTCACATTTTGGGCTTTAGACTGTGGATCTAAGTCATTTTAATTTTACTCAGAGGGTGACAGGGATGGAGGAGAGGAAGAAGGGACAGAAGGAAAGAGGTTTTTTTTTTTTTTTTTTTTTTTTTTTTTTTTTTTTTTTTAAGTTGTATATTTGCTAAAGATATCTATAAAAATTACTGAAACTTGGTGTCCTATGGCTGGTTGATATCCATGGTAGGTCTGCCCCTTTCTGATGGGAAGCAGAGGAGAAGTAGGTAGGGTGAAAGTCTGGGAGGAGTAGAGGAATGGAACACTGCAGCCGTAATGTAAAACAAATAAAATAGAATTAGTTTGAAAACAAAGACACCTACTCTGATATACAGCCAGAATCCTCAGTGACTGGCATTGTTTTAGGGCTCAATTGTTTATACAGTGGGTTTAACAGACTGAAGCTGGCTCTAACTGGAAGGAAACCCTATGGAGGTTATTGATATACCTTCCTGGATAGATAGAAATGACTTTTTATGAGCTTGCAAGCCTGTAAACATATTTGATCTAGACATATTTTCAAAATCATTTGGAGCTTTTGGTGTTTTTTTTGTTCTTCCTAAGAAACACATCTGTGTTATACCATTAAGATGGGAAGATGACATCAGGACAGAATCTGGTAATATCTACTGTTTTTGGTAAATGATAAAAGCAAGAAGAATCTGGGGTAAGCACTATTTGAGCTTAGAAACTCCTGTAACCCTGTAAATCAGTGGTTCTGAGACTTCCTAACACCGAGACACCTTAATACAATGTTGTGGCAACCCCCCAACCATAAGATTATTTTATTGCTATTTTATAACTACATTTTTGGTACTGTTATGAATCATAATGTAAATATCTGATCTGTAGGGTACCTGTGGGGGTCACAACCCATAGGTTGAGAAACAGTATTCTAAATCACTATTTTTGAATAACGATTAGAAAAACACTATGTCATAAGGATACTTGAGGATGAGGAAATGCTGTGTGGTGTGTACCTGTGTACATATTGTATTTATATATGACCATATAATGACGTTATGAAGAGATTTCTACTTGTCACTTTTTGTAAGGGTGATTGACCATCACAGTTCAAAAACCTTCAGATCAATCTGTTTTTTTTTTTTTCTGCTGTTTTTTTTCTCTCTCTTAATGAAGTATTTTCAGATACACAAAATGTACGAAAAAATGTAATATAAAATATGCTTAGGAAGGTCTGAGGATAAAGCAGCAGCCAAATTTGGTATCTTAATTGACTTAATTGTATAACATCCTATCATGACATGATCAATGTTAACTCTGTTATTCCCATAAATTTTGGAAATGTTTTTCAAATCAGAATATGTTTAAGGTGTCTTTAATACCTTCTATGGTGTATTCTAATGTGTTTTCTGCGAGAACAAGAACACACAAGATTCTCTCATATGTATGTAAACATCACATGTGATGATAGGGAGAGGTTAGCAAACCACATGTTTAGTTCAATATTTTAAAAAGCCACACACTTAACAAGAGAACATTTCTCAGTCAGTCCAGAGGTTGGAAAATGTTGGTAATTCACAGTACTTTTAACTTGAGAACTAGGAGGTGGGTTATAATCTGTATCATAGAGAAGTTGTGAAGAGGAATAAAAGGCAGAGGAGGAAGAGAGAAAGAATGCAACTGAAGAGAAAAGAATGGGGGGATGGAGAGGGATGGAGAAGGATGGAGAGGGATGGAGGGGGATGGAGGGGGTGGAGAGGGGTGGAGAGAGATGGAGGGGGGTGGAGGGGGATGGAGGGGGATGGAGGGGGATGGAGGGGGATGGAGAGGGGTGGAGGGGACTGGAGGGGGATGGAGGGGGATGGAGGAGGATGGAGAGGGATGGAGGGGG
This sequence comes from Micromys minutus, assembly GCF_963924665.1. Lineage (NCBI taxonomy): Eukaryota > Metazoa > Chordata > Mammalia > Rodentia > Muridae > Micromys > Micromys minutus. The sequence goes on along the minus strand of NC_137957.1, from coordinate 42,293,273 downwards.
ATGGAGGGGGATGGAGGGGGATGGAGGGGGATGGAGGGAGATGGAGGGGGATGGAGGGGGATGGAGGGGAATGGAGGGGGATGGAGGGGGATGGAGGGGGATGGAGGGAGATGGAGGGGATGGAGGGGGATGGAGAGGGATGGAGGGGGATGGAGGGGGATGGAGAGGGATGGAGGGGGATGGAGGGGGATGAATGGAGATGGAGGGGGATGAAGGGGGATGGAGGGGGATGGAGGGGGATGGAGAGAAATGGAGGGGGATGGAGAGGAATGGAGGGGGATGGAGGGGGATGGAGGGGGATGGAGGGGGATGGAGGGGGATGGAGGGGGATGGAGAGGGATGGAGGGGGATGGAGGGGGATGGAGGGGAATGAGGGGGATGGAGAGGGATGGAGGGGGATGGAGGGGGATGGAGAGGGATGGAGGGGGATAGAGGGGGATGTAGGGGGATGGAGGGGGATGGAGGGGAATGAGGGGGATGGAGAGGGGTGGAGGGGGATGGAGGGGGATGAAGGGGGATGGAGGGGGATGGAGGGGGATGAAGGGGGATGGAGGGGGATGGAGGGGGATGGAGAGGGATGGAGGGGGATGGAGAGGAATGGAGGGGGATGGAGGGGGATGAAGGGGAATGAAGGGGGATGGAGGGGGATGAAGGGGGATAGAGGGGGATGGAGGGGGTTGGATTGGGTTGGAGGGGGATGAAGGGGGATGGAGGGGGATGGAGAGGGATGGAGGGGGATAGTTCTTGAACTGTTTCAGATGTTTCAGATCTATTTTACTTTTAAGACTGGGCCACAAAAAATGTCTGTATTACATTGTTATTATTTGCTATTACATTTCACGGATACCATTGACAAGGACATCATTTATTGAGCATGTACTTGCCCTGCCTCTATTATTGGCTTTCACATTATTTATTATAACAAAAACTCACAAAGCTGTGTTGTGATACACAGAGCTGGTGCCAGGAGTCTTCATCCAAATGACTCAAGAGCCTGGCTTTGAACCGGAGTTTATGTGAACTTAACCATTAACGGAAAGTGTGATTAATTTATCTTGACCCAGTATTACCCAAGGCCTGCCATAGAACTGTGGTGGATGCTGACTGAACCATTAATATGCCTGATGAGAAGTTGCTGTATTCAACGTTATGAGATGTTAGTTTTAGTTAGTATTTAAAAGAAAATCAGAATGAAAAAAGACCACTTCAGTAAAGTAAGTTTGGAAACAAAAGGCAGTTTTCTATTTAATCACCAGGAAAACACAAATAAACCTGGCCCTCTGCCTTCTGCTATAGCAGCAGGCTAATCAAATTCTCTGTGCATTTGTTAGGCCATAATTCATTAGTCAGCGACACAGCTTCCACCTCAGTCCAGTCTTAGCTATGGGTCTTAGTTTTGTTTTCCTTTGCTAAAGCTCAAATGCCCCAAGAGATGAGAAAGCAATAGATAGATCTGTCTAGTCCTTTGTATTGCTGGGAGTAGCAAAGCCATAGAAACTCTGCAAGTGCCCGAGACAGTTGAAATTTGGTAACATTCGTTCTCCCTGATCACGGTTTCCGTCTTTCCAGTTTCTGTGTGTTCATGGGAGTCTCCAGCTATTCTGGGTGTAGTGAAAGTTTCCCTGCATTAGCTCTTCTTTCCACTAAAGGATTTAAAAATGATTTACAATGGAGTATAAATATTTTATCTTGACAACTGACACTTGTATTTTAACCAAAGATGGCTTTACCCAAACAATGAAAGTCTCAACTACAAACTTGCAGGTATTAGGGAGTGCAGTGTTTATTAAGGTATTTCTGAGAGTTCTCTTCAGTTTCTCTCTTTTGTGATTGGAGACACTTGAGCTTTGCTCTGACTTGCTTTTTGAGTGTGGGTACTATATGGAGACTCAAAGAGAGCAATGCAGGTACTCCTGCTCAATGGCCGACCTGTTCCTGCTGATGCCACCCTAACAACAATATCCTTCCACTTAGAAATTGCCATTAAATCCAGATCCCAGCTTTCAAAGACAAGCACCTCCCAAACTAGACCCCCTTCTCTGTGCCCCTTGCATGCTGGAGCAGACAGGATACCTTCTTCTCTTCGGAGTGTTGGGGCTCAGTTCTCTCCTACCATCCTGGCCCTTATTATTCTGTGTTTTTAAATCCCATGAGCCTTTGTGTCAGCTATGGTTTCAGTTCCTATAGTTACTATTTGTGTGACCTCAGTGCTTCTTTGTGATGCTGAAGCTGCTCCCAAATTAATATCTCAGGAACCATCATGTGTAGAAGCTATAAGGAGAAATACTGAAGGGACAGATGTTGTTGTCTCTTTCACTTCTAAATAGGGAACCACATGAGCACCGTCTATGTCATTTGTCTTTCTTGCTAATCTAACAGAACACAGATACAGTTTAAAGGAGGTTGCTGGATTTGGGCATTGTTTGTCCATTTGTCTAGCTGCATTTGAAGACAGAGTCTCCTTGTAGCCTGGGCTGACCTCAGACTCACACCTCTCCTCTTATGTCACACTTTTTCCCAAGTCCTGGAATCACAGGTAGGGACCAGCAGGACCAGTCATTCCTAAAGCTGAAGATCGAAATAACCTGATTCCAAGACTCAGTTTCTACCCTAGAAAGGTTTTTTAATCTGCTGACGTTTCCTTTTTCTAAAAACATACTAGGAGTTTAAAAACAGAAAAAAAAATCTTATGTGACATCATCTGACCCCTAGAAGAGGTCACAGACTAAAGCATTATGTAAGTGTGACAAGATAACAGTAATTAACCTGGGGTGTTCTATGAATATTCTTATCTCCAGTGTACTGCTTTTCCTTGTGACAATCGCATGTCACATGACTTATAATCCTCTTTCCTAGAGGAAGAGTGTAATTCTTCATCCCATTCACGTCATCCTTGGCCATACCACCAGTTCTGGCTTATGGACTATGAGCTGAAGTGATACAGGACAGGCTGGGGGCAGACATTTAGGCATCCTGCCATGCTATTCTTCTTTGCCATGAAAAATGCATGTCTGAGATGCAGATTGCTTCTTCAGTCAGGCATTGTAATAAAAATGACATTTGTAGGAAACTGCACCTGAGTTTCAGCTAATATATGAGGAAGAAACAATCATTATTTGGAGAGCCCACTGATTAGAAACTTACCATTTACTGCAGCAGAACTTAGTGGAACCTGACCGAGTCAACCTTTAACCCAGAGAAGATATTCCTATGAGTTACAGCCTAGAAAAGGATGGATTTTTCTCTCTGGTGGAAAAGCCATATCAAACCATAAAATGAAGAAGGGGAAAAACAAGTGAGACGTGTGGACTGGGAAGAACAATGAAGGAAGAAGGGAAGCTGAAAGGAAGAAGGTTGCCATAGAAGCGTATTTGTGTCAGAGATAAAAGGCATTCCCAAGGAGGAGAGGGCATGACAGAGGGAAAGGCATTATAAATGGTTCTTAAGAAGAGCTGTAGAACATTTTCAATGTATTTCACACAGCCTCTGGGCACTGGGTGCTTCTGTCACAGATGGGCAGTATACAGGACAATATGAATCTGACAGGTCAGGTGCTCTATGATAAATTGTTGTCTTTATCAAGACTTTGTAAGATTTTTTTCACAACAAAAGGTCAAAAATTTTTAAATTAAATAAAATACTTAAAATTAAAAATAGCTGCCTTGTAAAGACAGCTATCCTTCCAAGGTGTCCTTTATATCTTTTAGAAATGCAGATAAAACCCTGGAACTCCTCTGTAATTGCTCCGGATGCTGCATTCTACTCTGTCCACTATCCAGACACAGACACAATAGTAGTCCAATATAATCAGCTTCTTAATCGTCATTTTAAAATGCCAATGAGCTCAGAAGGCTAATATCACGTGCATGAGACATAAGACATTTCATAAAGGAGATGATGTCTTCGCTGAAGAGAAAAAGATTCTGTCAGAGAGAAAGGAGGGAGTACTTACAGGAAGGATCAACAGCTAGTGAATATTTAAAAAATCCTGTATGCATTGTAATACCCCTGAATGCTGAGGGAAGAGGATAAGAAACTGAAAAATCATTTTTTATGTCATGTTAAGATGTTTGAGCTTCATTCTGACAGCCCAGGAAAGACATTGAAAGGTGTTAAACAAGAAAGAAATGCCTCTTCGTGGGTATCACTTAGTAATTGGTATGGGAGTACATGGCCAAAAGGACCAGGGATGGGTATTGAAATCTTGTCCACACTTATGTGAGAATCTGTGAGCAAGGAGGGTGCCTCCTAAATGTGCAAAGGTGCTGCATGCATTGGTGGCTGGCATCTTGCAAATGGTCTGTGACAAGAACAGGGTAGGCATATGTGTCAGTGAGGAAAAACAGGAGAGCAAGAGAGATGAGGAGACTTTATAGAGGGATTTTAGCTTAGCAACATGGCTACTGGAATACAGACACACCCCTGCTACACACCTTTAATCCCAAACAATGAAGGTAAAGTTAGTTTGTAGAAAGAAGCAGCCATGTTTGAAAGTGATGTCTATTAATCAGCAGACAAAGTGACGAATCAGAGAAAGATTTGACAGACTATGTGCCCTACTCTCACAAGAACAGAAAAAAGAGAGGTTACTTAAGAGATAGCAATGCAGAGGGAGAAAAGGAGAAAGGGAAGTTTTGCTGAGACAGTTTTACAGAGAAAGAACAAGCTAGAAACAGGTGAAGACAGAACAAGCCAGAAAATGAGGAGCCAAAAGTTTAGAACATACTGGTAAAGTTAGTATGAAGCCAAGTAGAACAATTCAGTCAGAAACGGAAACAAGCCAGTTTGAATTAGTCAGCATGGAGAGAAGTTTGAAGTCAGAGTTGACCAGAGTTCAGAAAGTGCTAGAAAGAGTGAGCTTATTCCACAGTAGGTCTCAATGGCTGAAAACATGCTAGGCCCAGATAGGATTGCATGGAGGTTAGAAGCTTTGAGACCTAAGTTAGATGACAGAGTTAGTAAGTTTTCACAATGAAAATTACATCAGATGAATAAAAGATTCTTTTACAAGACATCCTAATTGTGTAAGAGTTTGTAGCCATTTTCAAGATGGGGAAAGCAGTGAGGTCAGAATGAGAAAGGCCAAAAGGATTTACTGGTGATGGTGATCAGTACTGAGGGTAATGAAATCTAGGCAATCTGTAGTGGTGAGATCCTTACTCTTGAGTGGGAAACAAAACTGGTGGCTTATGTGTAGTGTTCAGAGTGAGGAAGTGGAGATATGAAGACCAAGATTTATCTTTATTTATTTACCTTAGGTATAAAGGTACCTAAGCTGCAGTTCTGGGTCACTGGTCATTCAAATGATGACTATGTGCAATATTTCTGTATTTAGCACCTCTTTCTCAACTGTGCTTCTGCAGCTATTGATCCCCTGCCAAAACAGATTGTTTGCTCTTCACAATCTACAGGAGCATGCATCATGGACTTCTATGTGGTGAGAAACAATCTTTTGTAACTCATTTGGAAATAACATGGTTTTGTGGTTGCTGTTTTATGTATATGTGATGTAGTAGTTATGAGAAAGGAGAAAAGGGGGAGTAGAAGAGAGGGACATGGGAAACTTCCATGGCAACCCCTAATTCTAGCCCAACTTCACAGTAACAGCCTAAACAAGAAGCCATCAGAGCGAACTCTTAAAAAGTGTGATAGGATACTGAAGCTTTGCTGTCCAGAATAGATGGCTTCTAGAAAGGGTACAGGAGGGTAAGGACTTAACTCTAATTAAGGAGCAGGGCACTAAGAGTTTTACCATACTCCAGTGAGTGTGTAGATAACCCAAAGTAGATTTTTTTAAAAATGTGTGTGTGTGTGTTTGTGTGTGTGTTTGTGTGTGTGTGTGTGTGTGTGTGTGTGTGTGTGTGTGTGTGTGACAAAAGCAGGGTTTTGGACAGGGAAAGACTCAGAGGTAAATGTGATTGCGGTATATGGTGTGAAATCCTCAAGGAATCAGTAAAATTATTATGTTAGAAAAAATAAACTTAGAAGACACAAAACAGATGGTTTCTCAAATACAAAGACAATTCACCTATCTTCAGAACCCTCAGCCACCCAAAGCTTTGCTTTTTCTGTATGATTAGGGGATATCTTCGATCCTTACACTTAAGTTTTGTGTCATTAGGCCCCACTTGAAAGGAACCACATGATTTTCAGAAGCACAAGCCTTCCTTAGGCTTTACAGCTTGTTTCACTGCCATCTCAGCTTAAAACGTTCCAGAACACGGCTGCATCCCCCGCGCCTTTGCAGAGCAACCCCAACAGCACGCATATCGAAGATCCCAATGCCAGCAAGGAACTGCAATAAAACACGTGTTCTGAGACTCCTCTGTGTCACTGGGGTACCAAAAGTACATCAATCCTACTGAAATCAATCTTGTATCTCATTGCCTATAGGATTCTCCTAAGACTTCAGATCGATGAAAAGAACAGAAAAACTCCAAATGCCCTGAAAGAAAATTACTGCAGAACATATCTGCTCTAGCAATCAATATATTCAGATATCTATGCTGTGAAGATTTAAGAGACAACTCAGAATGCAGCATTAATACATAGGAGCCTATTTGGAATACTGAGGACAAAGTTAGTTGGAAGTGATTCTATTCCAGTTCAAGTCAGAAAGTCTCCCAAGCATCCTCACCACACCCCTGGCCTAGGTTTCCCACTGCTGCTACCATCAAGCTGAACCTCTAGTCCCAAACCTTGGAATTTTGTGGACTGGCAAATCCATATGGCTATTTGAGGCTGGGCAGTGGCACTCCAAGTATGCATGTCTGCGTTCCAAGCTCTAGAATTTGTCAATGCGTCAAGCCGTATGGCAAAGAGGAATTATGTTGCAGATAGAATCGAGACTGTTCACTGGCTGATTTGAAGACTGAGGATGTTATGTTAAATAGGGTTGAGAACCAACTTCATGCTATTTAGAAGTATCAGAACCTTTTAGAGGAGGACTTGGGAAGTGGGAGTGGAATGGTTCTCATGAGAGGAGGTTGTTACAAAAGAGCAAACCTGTTCTCTTTCCAGTAACTTGAGTTTTCTCTACTACCATGTTCTAGATATTACTCTGTTGGCTCAGATACCGTCGACTGGGAGCCAACCCCATGGCCATGGTCTTGAAATTTTAGAACTGTGAGCTAAATGAATATTTTTTCTTCACAGAATCCCCAGCTCAGTTATCTTGTTACTACAATATAAAGCAGACTAAGTCATGGATATTTTTCTGAAGTTTTCAGTTGGATCTAATATAATCACCAGGATGCCTAGAAATGGAAAAGGATGAAAAATATCAGAGTAGAAGATGTGATAATCAAGATCAAAATGATGCAATGCTTGACGGGAGAGGGACATAACTTAGGAATGCAGTAGCCGTTAAAAATTAGGAAAGGCTGAGAAGTAGACCTGCTTCAGAGTCTTCTGCCATGATTTGATTTTATCCCAGTGATACCCTTATAAGCTATATATGGTCATTACCCACATTTTGAATCAGGAGAAAATGGTGGTAAAGAATTCCTGAAGACTTATTCAATTATCATTAATTCCAAGGCGTGGATCCTGAAGCTAGGCTGGCTGGCCCAGTCCTTTCCACTTGTTCCTACAATGGACTTTCCTATGATGGATATACCAAATTACCACTGATCTAGCCACCGGAAATATGAAAATGTATCTGTGTAGTCTTTGAAGGTAACAGTTCAACGTGGATATCCAATAACTTGTGTGGTGGATAGTTGTTTGTGGAGATGCTTATCTTGTGCATTGTACTGGTTTATAATTTGTACCTGATTGTCCCCAGCTCTAAGAGGGTACAAACTAAAGAAATGCATCAATGCTAATAATAAAACATATAGGAAATTGGGAATTATTCCTATCTGTACATGGCATACTTCTAAAAAGGCAATTAGAAATAATCTGCTTTCTGAAAAACTCGTTTCATATGCATTATAAAAAGTAACATGACTCTTTTCCATCTCCTTTTTCATACCTTGTACCCATAGAAAATCTTTATTATAGGTATTGACCTTACCAAGCAATTGCCTCAAGGATGTTTCTGATAATGCCATTTTAAGAATAAAGGGCAGTGGGATACTTAAGCAGAGCAACATCCCCAGGAAGGAGGAGAAGAGGAATAAATTAATGCTTAAATGGACTTGTCTAACACAGTTACCAGATTCCTATGGAATTCAATTTATCAGAGGTTGTCTAGCAAGGAGGACAGATGGACAGGGATTTTCGAGGAAGTGGGGAGGGGTCCAGATTTGGGGTCCAGATTTTTGTTGCTCTTCTGTCACTACCAAAGGACAGCTGAAAAAGATGTGGAAAGAGTTTTGATCACCACAAGGTGGGGAAGGGACATGGCTAGTATCTATCCAGTGGCTGGAAGTCAGGATCTTTCTATCTTATAAGGCACAAGGCAGCTCTCCACAACAAAGGGGAGTGTATGTTCCTCCTTGTCTGGGTTGGAATTTCTTCCCCAGCATTGCTTAGTCCCTTAATAAGCCTGTTTCATTTTGATCTCTTGCACAGCCAGGCAAGTTAGCATCCCAGCATTTCCTGAGTTAAGAACAAGTACACAGTAGAGATTTGGCCCTGCGATATGGGTAAAGTGCTCCAGACAGCATCTAAGCCCGGCCTGTGAAGACACGAACTGCCAATGGAATTTTCCATTTCTCTTTTATTTACAGTGGATCTATGGAATGGAAAAAATAGGAGATATAAGTCTAAGTATCTGAATAGCTACATAAAGCAGGCAGGCTGTACTTTCTTTTATGAGGATGATTCACATTAGCCAGTGTTGTGAACAACAACTTAACTTCTACAGTGCTCAATTACTGGTGTGTATATTTCTTTAGTTTGTACACTCTTAGAGCTGGGGGCAATCAGGTACAAATTATAAACCAGTACAATGCACAAGACAAGCATCTCCACAAACAACTATCCACCACACAGATATTGGATATCCATGTTGAACTGTCACATTTGAAGACTACGTGGATACATTTTCTTATTTCAAGTGACTAGATCAGTGGTAAATTGGTATAACCACCATAGGAAAGTCCAACATAGGAACAAGTGGACAGGACTGGTCCAGAGAGCCTGTTTAATGCTTAAATGTATTTTATTCTGGGCCTTATGTTCTTTATCTGTGTGATAGTGATAGTGATATCTGTGGCCATGTAATGATTGTTATGGAGATTCACACACAACTCTTAGGATCATTCCTGGCATATAGAAGAAGGTGGGTTTTTTTTTTTTCTTTTTTACTCATAGGTGCACCTTTGGTGATACCATGTAAAATAACCAAGTGTCACTTTAGACCTATGAAAATGCTTACCCAATTGTTTTCTTTCAATGACGTAAAAATATAGATTTGTCTATGTTTATCATCCTGCCTAAAACTCACCTCCAGTGGATCAAAGGCCTCAATATAAAGTCAGACACACTGAACCTGATAGAAGAGAAAGTGGGAATAACCTTGAATACATTGAAACAGGGAGACTTTCTGAACAGAACAGCATCAACCTAGGTACTAAGAACAATAATTGATAAATGGGACCTCATGAGACTACAAAGCTTTTGCATAAGAAGGCACATCTTTATTTGGACAAAGCAGCAGCTACAGAATGGGAAATGATTTTTTATAAACTGCACATCTGTTAGAGGGTTAATATCAAAACTGTATAAAGAACTCAGAAAACTATATATTAAGAGAACAGATAACACAATTTAAAAGGTGGCATAGATCTAAACAGAGAATTCTCAACAGAGGAAACTCAAATATTTGAGAAAAGCAAGTGGAGGGGGAGGGAGAGGGGAGAAAGGGGATAAAATTTGATGTAAATACAAAGAATATCTAATGAAAATATATAAAAAGAATATTTTATGTACTTACACATACACAAACACATTATCCTAAAGCTGTGCTATGAGGTTCTCTTGTGCTAAAGTTGTTTTCTTATCACATATCACATTTACGTTTTAAAGATGCTAATTGCAAATAAACCAGAATGATAGAAAATGTGCAACAAAAAGAGAGAGATAGAGAGAGAGAGAGAGAGAGAGAGAGAGAGAGAGAGAGAGAGAGAGAGAGAGAAAGAAATGGTTGACATCCTTAGCCACCAGGAAAATGTAAATCAAAATTACTCGGAGATTTCATCTTACAGTAGTCAAAAGGGCTAAGGTCAATAAAACAGATAACAGTTCATTCTGGGGATGATGTGCAGTAAGAAGAACATTCATTCACTGCTGGTGGAACTGCAAATTTAAATGGTGATTATGGAAATCAGTGTCACCTTCTTTGGGAAGATGGGACTCGATTCACCTCAAGGTTCAGCTATATCACTATTAAGCATGCCCAAAAGATGCCCATACACTTCATAGACACTTTCTTTATCCGGTTTGCTGTTGCTCTACTCATAATAGCCAGTAATTGGAAACAATCTAGATGTTCCTCAACAGAAAAGGTGATAAAGAAAATGTGGAACATTTATACAATGGAGTATTGCTCACCCACTTAAAACACAAAACTACGAAATGTACAGCTATATAGATGAAATTAGAAAAAAAATCATCCTAAGTAAGGTGGCCCAGACCTAGAAAGACGATGATGTTATGTATTTGCTTATATGTGGATATTAGCTGTTAAGACAATTATGATCATCCTGCAATCTACAGAACCACGGAAGTTAGGAATAGTGTAAAGGACAATGGAGGAAGAATCTTGTTAGGAAAGGGAAATAAAATCAATGTAGATGGATAAAGTTGCTACAACCTAGGATGGGTGGATCAAATGGGGAGGAGGAGGAGAGAAGGTAATAATAAAAGAAATATGAGAAAGTTAAAAATAAGGATCATTTGAGGGGTAACTAACAGAGTAAAATCTTCCTAAAATATATACATATTTGATGGCAATCTAAAAAGAAAATCATCACATAATGGAGACACAGAGCCTCAAATCCATTACCAGGATTGAGTTACATCTGAGATATTGGCCAAAAGGGTCCCACAGGAACCCCCAGATAACCCAGGCTGTTGTCAAGACTATAGCTTGCTCTATACAAACTGACAAGGCCCCGTTGCTGCAAACAACACTTACACACCTCACTGAACATGGGGAAATCCAGTTGGTGTCTACAGACAGCCTTTACCTTTGCATTCTAGCATCTCTGGTACACGAGGGTATTCTGCTTGCGACCAGAAGAAAAATGTAAACACCAACCCAGCCACAGAAACTCTGACCTACAGTGGTGTCCTGCCTCAAAGATATGTTAATACAAGGATTGCACAAAGTTTGTAGGAGTAACTGACCAGTATCTGATTTTACTTAATGCCCACTCCATGAGATGAAACCCATACCTAACACTGCAAGGGTGACCAAGAAGCAGAGACCTAGGGTAAGACCATAATACTGGCCTAAACAAAAAGTAGCATTAAAATGACTCCTAGTGACATTCACCTATACTCATAGATAAGAGCCTTGTTCAGTAATCATCAGAGAAGCTTCCTCCTGCAGCAGATAGGAACAAATACAGAGCCCCACAGCCAGACATGCAAAAAGTAAGAGAATTGGAGCACTCAGCCCTAAATAGCAAGTTTCCATCAAATTTCCTGCCTCAGGGCTCAGGGAATCCTGCAGTAGAGGAGGCAGGTGGAGTGTGAGAGCCAGAGGAAATGGAGGATGCTGGGAAAGCAAGGCCCTCTGAACCAACAGGATCAAAGCTCATATGAACTCACAGAGACGGAGGTAGCTTGCCAAGGGCCTGCGTGTCTGTCTGTCTGTATGCATGTATATTATGGCTTCCAGTTTAGTGTTTTTATGAATTCCTGAGTGTGCGAACAACTGGGTCTCTGATTCTTGTGCCTTCTCTTGGGCTCCTTCTCTTCTATTTGTTTGTTTTAGCCAATGTGTTATTTATTTATTATATTATTTATTATATTATTATATTATTTATTATATTATTTATTTATTATTTTATTTATTTATTATATTATATTTATTATATTATTTATTATATTATTATCCCTTAGATGTAAGTTTGTTTTCTAATGAGAGACAGAAAGTGTGTAGATCCAGATGGGAGAGAAAGGGGGGAAGAGCTGGGAGGAGCCGAGGGAGGGGAAATTGTAATTAGAATATATTATGTGAGAAAAGAAAGCTATTTTCAATAGAAGAGAAATTAACAAAAACTTTAAAGAAATTTGATATAAAAACATTATACAGTGAAATTAACTAGACCCAAACTCTACATGTCTTAGTGTATTTCTGTACAGTTAGAATAGCTCAGTCATCTTGAAGTTGAGATGCTTCAGATTGGATTTTATAGTGTCACGATCAGTTATATTTTCTGCATGTATTCACCAAAGAAAAAAAGAAGGAAGGAAGGAAAGAAGGAACAAAAGGAAGGAATGTAGGAAAGCAAACATTTAAAAAGCCAAACGTAGATACATGTTTAAGTATAGGGTTGGGCCAATTGTTTTTTATATTGATTCCCAATTTCAATTCTTTTTTTTTGTTTAATACAATTCAAAATGTAAGCATTTTATATTCTGTGTTGTCTTTATTGTATTTCCCCCCTTTTCTTTAATCTATTCATCTACTAAACAAATATTGAGTGCCTGTTTGTTAGGTATTGTATTAGATTAGATAGTATTGTGAGCAAAATCAGACGCATCCTGTGCTCCTTGCGCGTGTAAAGTTCACCCGAAGAGACATGAATTAATCACAACATGCTGAAAAAAGAATTGAATTTCAAATATGAAATGTTATATAAGAAATATGCTGTTGGTCTTGGGGGTAGGGCCCAGCCAATGTGCTTGCAGTTTGACACGATGACAAAGGAGTTTGGATTCCTGTATTCACATAAAAAGCCAGATGTGTTATTGCACACAGCATTCCCATGTCTGGAGGTCAGGGTAGAGACAGCAGGATCTGCTGAGTTTGCTGGTTAACTGAGCCCAGCCAAATTGGTGAGCTACTCCCTGACTAGTGAAGGTTTCAAAAAGTAACATGGAAACTGAGTAACGCACCTGAGACTAATCTCCTTGTGGACATGCACCACACACATCTTTCCTCCCTCCCTTCCTCCTTCCCTCCCCCATCTCCCATTTCAAAAATAGCTTTCTATAAGAGGACAGAACAAATGTATCTGATCTACAAAATAGCTGACAGAAATGAAAGGGGTCAGGGTGTCTTCTCTAGGAAGAAACATTGATGGCGAACTCTGGAACTTGGAACAACTCATCATGTTATATTGAGAATCTAAAGAGAGTTGAGTGCTGAATGGGGTTGACCAAAGCCTGGGAGAGTAAAGGGAAAGAGGGATGTGGAGAAGATGGTGAGCAAGCACAAGGTGTTTCTGCATACCCTGCTATTTGCAGTGAGATGAATATAGTTAGAAGTAATCCACAAGCTAACTCACAAGAGCTATGAAAGAGCTACTAAATGTATTTATCAATATGTCATATGAGTTTGCAGTGAATATATTGAATGTCAGCAACCGAATAAGCATAGGTGTCATGTGATGACACAGGCAATGATCGAGGCAGCCCGTACGGAGAAGAGAGTTGAACCTGGTTTGAGGTGAGTGTGCAGTCAGCTGACCCCAGGTCTATTCTCCACTCACACCAGCTATTATCATCTTTATAGATTCAGTTACTTTTCTCACTGAACAAATCGCAGTAAGCGTTTACTATGGAATTTGAAAACTGTGGGACTTGGAGTTTAGAGAAAGCAATGAAAACGTGCCATACCAGCCAGGGAAGAGGAAGATGTTACCAAGGTATGAAAGGTTGCAGCACACTCAGAATTGGTGGTAGAGGTTGGATACCATGGAAAGGTTTCTGGGAGAAATGTCTTTGGTAGATCCTGAAAGATGAGAATCTAAGGAAAAGGTTACTTTAGGTGGAAGGAAGAACAGAGTAGAAGGGAACCGAAAAATACAAGGTTGACTTAAGGAGGTCAGATCTTAACACGGCTAAAGCACGCATACAGGAGACAGATGAGGGGATTATTGAAAAGGTGTTTTATTTTTAAGACACTTTCCTACTTTGATCATGAGTAGTTAAATTTTAAGTTCTATTCTGTATACCACATTCATGATCCACATTTCCTGTTGTTCTATTTTGCTCCAGCATGGACACAATGAGAAAGTTCTGCAAAGTCAACATATCGTGTGAATCCTTGATATTCATGTGGAAAGCTAGGATCATGCAACAGCCCCCAGAACTCATTAAACAGCTATTTCTGATTAAATTAAGTCCATTCATATCACCTTCAAAACATCTTTAGGGAGTTTTGTCTTCTAATTCTACCAGTAACTGTTTCTAAGTTGGCAGCCAACATTCTTCACATCTTACTCTTACACACCAATCCAAGGGATGTTACTCATATAGAACGACAATTTTTTAAACAGAAAGAAATTCTCATCACCCATAATATTTCAGGGCCATGTTTAATTTTTCACGTCCCATTGGCATGAGACATGTGTCTTCTCTGGGGTCCCCTGAACTCTGACCCTTATGTTTATGTCAACCACCCCCTCCTTTGGTTCTTCAGTTGCCCTCCTCCCAGTCTCATCTTCAGTGGGCTGGCTTCTTTCTCTGAACAACAATGCTGTGCCCTCTGTGTACCCTATAACCATATTCTCATAAATATTTACAGAGACCTACTTGTGGTTTCCCAGACACCCCAATTGTGTTTAATGTCTGTGCTCTTTCCTACATGACCCTCTCATCAACATCTTTCCAAATCAGGAGCACTATCATTCCCCTTTAAAAATTCACCTATTGGGTTAGTTGCTGTTATTTAACAAATAGCATATATTACCAGGCTACAGTTAAGACTGTGTTATTTGGTTTATACTCAGAAAATGCCAAGAAAGACACAGACATTGAATTAGTGACTGCCGTACTAATACTTAGCCACTAAATTGACTTGCAAGTGTGTCAAAGGCTTCTCAAATTTGTGAGACTATGGAATACTACTATCACCATATGCTCTCCTATCGTAATTGTTACATATTTAAAAATACTTACGAAGATATTATTCTTACTTATAATCTCTAGTAATAATAGTTTTTATCTAAATGCTTCTAAGTTTGAGAGACTTGGTGAGTAGCATTATCCTACAGCAAAGATATGGAGACCATGTAGCTGATAAAACTTGGTGGCATACTTTGCATTCCCTTAAAATAATTCAAAATTCCATATTTCATATACTTCACTAATTACCCCATCAATACGTCTGTCTATCTATCACCCACCCACCCACCCATCCATCCATCCATCCATCCATCCATCCATCAACTCATTCCATCTATCCATCCATCCATCCATCCATCCATCCATCAACTCATTCCATCCATCCATCCATCCATCCATCCATCCATCCATCCATCCATCCATCCATCAACTCATTCCATCCATCCATCCATCCATCCATCCATCCATCCATCCATCCATCAACTCATTCCATCCATCCATCCATCCATCCATCCATCCATCCATCCATCCATCCATCTATCCATCCACTCATTTATCCACTTATCCACTCCACTCTGTCCATTCTTCTGCCTGCCCATTCCTCCACTTATCCACTCTATCCTTCCATCTACCCATCTATCCATCTATTCACTCACTTATTCATGTATGTACTCATTATCCCAAAGCTTTGAGCCCCTTCTACACTGTGCCATGCATGCTTTCAGTCAGCTAAGAAGGAAAGGCAAAATGTGACAGTAAATTAGCCTCCACACATGAAGGATTAAAACAACAATTACCAGTCTAAAAAGACCTTCCAGGATTTAAGTTAAAAGCAGAAACATGTTATCTTTCATCTCCTTCTTGAGAAAATACCCAGGGATCCTGATCTCTAGATTAATATTGAGTATCATTTAATTACTGATTTCCATGAAGGCTTTTTGGGCTATGAGCGTCATGCTTTATATGTTCAAATAATGAGGCTGGGTTGGTATCAATCAGACCTGCAGGGATGCAGGGCTTGCCTGTTTCACAGGCTTTCCCATGGCTTCTGTTGTATTGCATTGATCTTTCCTGGCAAGACACATCTTGATACAGACCATCCATCTACACATCATTTTCTTCTCTCCTTTGCTCCGGCAGTTTAATTGATTTTTCTGTTGCTAAACATGCACTCCCCATGCAGTCCCTGCACCTTCTTGACAACTGTCATTTGGTTTATATTTTTAAAAGAAAAATCAAGTTTGGCAATCATTTTTTAAGAAAGATCTGTTACCTCGTTCCATCTCCCAGGTAAGTCATATTTACTGAAGCTGTCACTACAATGGGCACAGGGAAGGCCAGGAAATCCAGAGTCTATCTGAGTGCAGGCTGGGCTGACCTGACTAATACTCTCTTTGGGAGCCCACCTCCTGTTGTTTACAGCCTTTGGTTTGCTTTCCTCTGCCTTCATTCTTGATCACCTTTGCAATTCTTTCCGGGCTGTTACTCAGCCAACCTTTTCTTTCTGCCCATGTGCCCAAAGTGACAAATTACTGTTGTGAGACTGATAGATGAGCTGGCAAGTAGGCTGCCAGGTAACATAGCTCTTCCTGTGATAACGTGGTGAAATACTGAGCGAAAGGAGAACTCAGCAGCAAACTGTGATACAGAGCAAGCAAACAAACTAAACCTTTATTCAGCATGGAAGGTGTATTCCACTTTCGTCTGGGCTCTGAGCACTGGGACCTGACAGAGCTACAAGACAGAAAGATCCCATACTTCTGAATTGCTGTGGCAATGATTATTCATCAAACACAGATATAAAATCAAAACAAAACAAAAAAATTGGGTCCCTTTAAGCCACCTGAGATGGTAGAATTGTTACAGCCCTCCTTGATTGATGCAAAAGGGACATGGACAAAAGACTCAAGAGGAATGGCCTCTACGTTGTCCCTTCCACAGGGCAAAGGCTCTATCATGCTATACATTCCTAGTAGGATGCTGGCTTTCCCACAGAACACTCACTGATGGATCCTTTGCTGGCTGAAAGGGGCAGTGTAGCAGTCATTCTCTTCCAGGTCTGGCAGTGTCTCCTTGTCCAGCCTCATTGGCTTCTTAGGTAACCATCTCCGGAACCTGCTTATTTGTTTATCGATCCTGTGGCACATGGAAGGCAAGATCAAAGGGTACAGCAAGTCAGCATCACTCTGAAACACGGGAGCCATAAGGATGACTCCACATCCTGCACAGATTCTCATTACTCTCAGAACAGCCTTGCTTTTCAGATGGAGAAAAGATTGATAAGTCTTTCAGGTTCACTAAGTGGCCTCAGCATCCCTACCTTTGAACAGATTTGAATTACATATTCACGCATGTGTTCATGAATGATCAAATGGTTACAAGATTGGAAGGCTCCGGAAAGGAGGTAGAGAGCCCTTTATGCATAAGCATAGTACGCTACATTTTTTAGAGGTTAACCGCACATCTTGTGTCTAGAAAAACATGGGATCAGAGAAGCATCTTAGCTGTAGTTAACTTGGGACTGGGTCAACAGAACGTTGCGACTGTACAGAGAATCTGCTGTCATGGTTTCTGACTGCTTGCCTGCCGCACATTCCCTTACTAGATAGAAGACACATAGTTGGCGCCATTGTTTTCACTGTGCTTTTCAATTGGCTTCTAAGGTTCTCCAGGCCCTGGAAAATCAGGACATAGAGGCACCACTCTGTCTACTATGTATACACACACCAAAAAAAAAATGTCCTGTGAAGGAAAACAGACTAGTGTTGTACTGTGGCTTATAAAAGACACTTTCCAAATGGGTATTATTCTCAGTCCTTCTGACTACTGAACACATGTAGCTCCCAACTGTCCAGTTCATAGAAATAACTCAGCCATGCTCACAGCAAACAATGAGAAGGGAAAAACCACACCAGACTCTGAATGTGTATGATGCCTCAAGTAGCTACACTGCAGACAGTTGGTCAAACATGTCTCCAGGTATGTTTCTGAGCGTGTTTCCAGAAAAGGCCAGAATGGACTGAGCAACATTTTGGCGATCACTGGTATAGATCATCAAAATTGTTGACATCCTGATGCAGAAGGTGAAAATGGATACATTTGCTCTATTTGAGTTGGTGTTTATCTCTGCCTCTTACACTGATGACCCACAGCCTCTATACTTGGACTAGGGCCATAAAATTTCCTAGGCTACTGCTTGCAGACTTTTAGCCTCTGCAGTCTTGTAAAGCTCTGTTGTAAAGCTCTATCTAAGTCTGAAGGCCGGAGTGCTGATATCCGAGGGCAGAAGGCAATAGATATGTCAGCTCAAGCAGAGAACAAATTGGTTATTTTTCTATCTTTGGACTTTATTAAAGTTAAGTCTCCAGTAAATTGGATGATGTCCAACTACTATTTTTAAACTAAATATTATTTTAAAAAAATATATATATGGTTATTTTCCCATTCCTGCATACCACATGCATGCAGTGTCTGTGGGTTGGATCTCCTATATCTGGAGTTGCAAATGTGGCAAGCTGCTGTGTGCACACTGGAAATAGAACCCAGGTGTTCTTGAAGAACACCCAGTATTCTTAACTGCTGAATCATCTCTCCATCCCCCGTGGCCAATGTATTACTCGGTCTATTGCTGCAGATACCCATCTGGAGACCCCCATAAACACACTGCTCAGTGAGACCTTTTACAAGTATGTGGAGATCCTTTAGCCCAGTAAAAGCAGCACCAAAACAAAACAAAACAACGCTAAAGCTTCTGTTACGATTTTCTCTATTCTCAGCAAAATCCAGCCGTATCATGCTGACTCTGTCCAGGGACAGCACACTTTTGCACAGATACAAGATGAATCTTTTCTTTCATAAAGAATCCTATGGACTCCTTTTCTTACACAGGGAAGCTAGAAATATGCTGAGGTTCATGAAACCAAGAAGGAAGACTAGGTTGAAAGAGCCTAGGTGAGGGAAGATGCCCTTATCTCTGCCACTTTTCTTCCTATTTTATGGTTTATCTAAAGATACCTAAAGACTCAAACAGACACAACAAAATAATACTTAAAATGTAGTGAGATGATACGCTTAGAGGAGCAGAATGGCACAGTGATTGAGAACGTGAACTCTGATGTCTGGATGTCTAGATTCAAATCCTGTCTTTGTAAATGCTAACAGTGTGGCTTTGAGCAAGTGTACTAAGTTTGCTTTGCCTCAAGTATTTTAATCTTTAAAATGGGTGTTACCATGACACGGTGAATATATATCCATGTAATATATATTACCATATATAAATATATATGTATACATACACATATATACATACATGCACACACACACACACACACACACAAAAAAAAACACATATATATATATATATAAAACACACCACATCTTACCTCTTTCTAATAACAGGTAAGAATTTAAGCAAGCAGTTGAGATTTTGGGTAAGATGGAAGGCTAGAAGCCACCTCCCTTATTACCCATTTGGGAGGTGAACTAGTGCAGGAAGGAACAGACATAACTCCGAAAAAGGAAAGAGCTTTAGAAGTTCACAAAGGTGCTAATAAAACATTTCAATGTTTCAAAAACAAAAACAAACAAACAAAAACAAGAGGCAAACACCACCACCACAACAACTACAAAACCCAAATAAGATCACATTATAAAGAGACCGAGTTACACAAAGCTCAAGCCTAGAACTGCTGCTTGGGGGAGGGGAAGCGTGCAGAGGCAAATGGCTGTGGTGAGAAAAAATTGGTAGTCACGCCTTTTGACAAGTCTGCAACCCTCACAAGTCTCAAATCAAGTTTTTGATCTTGGTAAGACAGCAATTCCTTTTAGGGACAGGTCACACACAGTGAGAGAATCCATTTTGCCACTATATGACGTACACAACAGGGGCTGAGCACTGTCTTGAGAGGGAACCCATTGTTTAAAAGACCCTGGGATCTAAGTAATCATGGCAACCACAAGCCTGAATTTAACCTACCACAGTCTCAAAGTCAGAGACCACTTTGTTGGGCAGTTGGGAGGCTGGGAGGCGAGCTGAAACCTGCAGAGGTTGTGACAAGAGTGACACCGGGGTTGGTAGCCCTCAGCCTAGGTCAGCAGATGGAGCACATCTTGGGGTCACTCTGTGACCCGAGAACTCTGAGATGCAGCCCTGTGGTTGAGTGGAGGATACCCAGAAGATCCTGAAAGTACAAAGATAGGTCTTTTCTCTGAATGTCAGGGCTGTGATTGCTCCCCACTCTTGGAATAAGTGTGGGAAACATTCCCCAGGGAGAGTTTAGCTTTCCTAGGGCAGTTAACCTGAGGAGTTTGGGAAGGGCGAGGGAACTTGTCTAAGTCACAGAACACAGAGCTAGGTGTGGGCAGTAGAGAGCCCTGGTATGTAGAAAAAGGGGACAACCAAAGTGGAGAGAGGTCTGGGAAATGGGAAATGCCAGACACTTGTCAGACACAGACTTGATACAGTGTCAGCTGGAAAGACAAGAGTCCACAAGTTCAAGTGAGCCTACACCACCCTGTGTGCAGTAGGAAGGCTTCAAGGCTCTGTGGCCCAGGAGAAAGCCACGCTAACATCCATTTGATGTTGTTCCTTATGCCTCGCCTTCATTATCATTATTACTATTGTTTAGTGGTCCTTCTGCTTTACTGGATTAAAAATATTTATGCTTTTAATTCTTCCTAATGTGGTTATCTAATTACATTTAAGCATTTTTCACTTTTATTGAACAATAATTTCCAATTTCCTATCCCTTTGCTTCTTTATGGTTAGTAATGTTTTGGTTTTATTTTGAAGGTCGTGATTTTATTTTCCACTGCCCTGCTTACAATACCTCTGCTTTTGCTTTACCTATTGTTCCATTCTTTTCTTCTCCCCCATAACATTCTTTGCCCCTCCCCCTTCCTTTTTGATCTGCTTAATCTTTACTTTCTTTCTTATTTCCCTCTTTCTCATCTCCTTCCTTTACTGTTTTCACTTGTTTACACATTTATCTGAAATAAATTTTAGCTTCATAGCACATTTCATAGCACATTTGTTACGGCTCTTCCAAGTCCTTTTTTTTTTTTTTTTTTTTTTTTTTTAATTGTTGATGTAGTAGAGAACCTAGCCAGTTTTAAATATATTTCTGTATCTTCTATATTTGGCTCTTACAGCAGCTTCTGATAATCTGAGTGATGCTGAGAACTGAGCCCTCAAGAAAAATAGACAAGTATTGGGGGGGATTGTTCAATATAATATATTATAATATATACATTTCAGAAAGCTTGAAAATTTTAAAAATCTTGAAAAATAGACTTTTGTGTAAGAAATCTCCCCAAATTAGGTATGTACAAATTGAGACCTAAAAATGTAAGAAACTGAACATAACAAGGTACTAAGGGTCCTCTAAAACAGCAGTTCTCAACCTGTGGGTTATGAGCCTTTAGGGGGAGTTGAATAACCCTATCATAGGGGTCACCTAAGACCATGAAAACACAGATATTTCACTACAATTCATAGCGGTAGCAATATTCCAGTCATGAAGTACCAACAAAAATATTGTTGTGGTTAGGAATCACTCAAACATAAGGAACTACATTAAAAGGTCCCAGCATTAGGAAGGCCGAGAAACGCTGCTCTAAAAGATGGAACTTCTTAACTCAGCTAACCAGCGAGGGCTTAAAACTAATATAATAAAGAAAGACTAGAATAACCAACAATCTAACCAACTGAAAAAACAACCAGCAAAATACCTGGGATTGGCAAACAACTCCACAATAACCTTAAAAGCAAACACCTCAACTTACAACAAAGAAGGTCAGATTAGCTAATGTGATACAGAAACAAGATTTAACATTCTAATGTCTCCAGAAAAATACCTTACTGGCAGTGGTATCTACAGAGTTGGCATCCAAAAACAGAAATCCATTTATTAAGCAAATGAAAACCCCAAATAATCTGCTTAGAAACTCTAGTACATGGTAAAGGAAACTTCAAAACTAATGCATTCAGAAGAAAAACGGAAAAACCATTACATAATTATAAGGGGAACAACACACACACACACACACACACACACCCCACACACCCTACAGAGAGAAACACAGAGAGACAGAGACAGAGAGACACAGAGAGAGAGACGTAGAGAAAGAGGACAGACAGATGGACATTTATACATATTTGAGGCTTCCAATTTCATAAAATAAGCACTAATGATCATAAAAGATTAGATATCAACTGATGCAGTAAGACAATAACAGTGGATAATTAAAAATTATACACTCATCTTTAGATTGGGCCTCTAAACTGAAGGCATCAAGAAACTTTTGGCTTAAACTACATCTTAGTCCAATTGGAATCAAAGGTAGATATCTTTAGCCAGCATACTGCAACCTAAAGATATAGAATAAAAATTCTTTAGGGAACCCATATAACCCTCTCTAAAATAGACTTTATTCTGGAAAATCATATTAAAACTAGCACATACACTAGAACCAAATATCTTTTATATATTGTAAGATTATACTGAGATAAAGAATGAGAAATCAATAGCTAGAAAAACTCAGAAACTCAAATACCTAAAGACTGAGGAATGCAATCTTAATAACCAGTAAGTCACAGAAATTATAAAAAATGACATTTAAAAGTTCCTAGAATCAAATTAAAATGATGTCTAATTTATCACACCCTCCTGAATACAGGTAAAGTAGTTCTAAGAAGAAACTTGTAATTATGAACATTAAATATAATCAGAAAGGCCTAATAAATAACCTAATAACGTACCCCTAAGATCTTAGAAAAACAAAAACAATCCAAATTCCTAAGTAGTAGGTAGCCAAAAAAAAAAAAAAAAAATCCAATTAAATGGAACCCCGAATAAGCATACATAGAATAAGTCAAACAAAATTAAGTCCATTTAAATATACATAAGTTTGATAAGTTCTTAGTCAAAAGAAAGATCACAGAGAACAACATTAATAAAGTTGTGAAAGAGTAGTGTTATAAAAGAGTCCAAAGAAGTAAAAAAATAGTCATCAGTAAATACCTTGAAAGCTTAAATTTGAAAATTGAAAATACTAGAAGGAATGGTTAAATTTCTAGATACATGGGAATATGACCTACCAAAATTCAATCAAGAAGCTATAAACACATTTACACTAGGCAATGTGATCATAGCAATAACAAAAAAACCATTCACAGAGAAGATCCAAGTTCTGGACAAATTTACTGCAAAATTCTACATTTTTTTCGTATCCGAGTGTTTCCCAGCAAGAAAGGAAAGCACATTACAAAGCTTACCATATGAAGGTAGTATTACTATGATGCTGAAACACAAGATAAGCCACAAGCAAACAGGACAACTATAAACCAGTTTCTCTGATAAATCTAGATAGAAAACTTCTCAAGAAAATACTTGAAAATCAAATTCAAGAACACATAAGAAGATAATATGCCATGGTCCATATGATTTCATTCTAGAAGCAAAGTTAGTTCAACATACGCAGTAACTGTAATACAACGGATAATTTGACTTAAGGACAGAAATCACAAATTATCCAAACACACACACACACACACACACACACACACACACACACACACACACACGCACACACAAAAGCCTTTGACAAGGCTCAACATCTCTTCCTGACAAATGCCCCGAAGAAAGTAGGAATAAGAGGAACCTAGCTCAACAAAATAAAGGCTGCCCAAGACAAATATGTACCCACATTCTGTGGAACCTGGAAAAGCAGAAAGTGTTTTGTTTACAAGTGAGAATGAGACAAGGGCGCTCACTCTCCTGTGTCACACTTTGTCTTACTTGGACAGTAGGAAAGAAAGAAGCAAAGGGAACACAAAGAAAGTAGGAAACCAAAGTGTCCAAGTGCGGATGGCAGGACCCATACTCAAAAGGGCTCTAAAGACCCTCAGATAATTATTAGAGTTGACATATACTTTTAGCAAAGCTGAAAAATACAAAATTAACATGTAGCAATGAAGAGTTTTTCTATCTCAATAATGAACATTCCAAAAGTACAAATGAATCAAACACAATAACTTAAAAAGTAGACTTTCACATAGGAACAAAACAGTGACAGATATGAAACTCCAAAGCTTAAACTCTAACTTTGAAAGTTAGTACCTTCTTTTTTTTTACTTTGAAACGAGCTAAGATGTTTTATAGTAATTAAAAAAATAGTTTGCTTTTCAACATTTCCCATTAAAGTCATTCACTTGTCATTTTCCTTAACCAGACTCACAAAGTAGGCTTCCTACATTGAGCTGGTGGCTTTTCCTCTGGCTCTTGGCTTTATTTCATTTGATTGCTTCATAATTCACTCAAGGAAAAAGCCATTGGACCAGAGGGTTTTTTTTTTTTTTTTTTTTTTTTTTTTTTTTTTTTTTTTTTTTTTTTTGCAGGGCTTTTACATGCCACAGAGCTCCAGTGTGCAGTTCTGATCGGATTGCGTTTTGCAGAATCTGTTGAGTGTATGTACTGACTATAAATTCAGCGCAGCTGTGTAACAGCTCTCCATGTCCATAGAAACAAATGAAGCTGTAGAAGGCAAAGGTAAATCCTCAATGGGGATGAAATGACGGCTTTCGGCAGCCAGCTGTGTCACCACAATCGGAATGAAACGTGATGATGGTAAAGAGCTACCATAGTGGGGCAATGAAAATGATTAATTAATTGAAAAGTGAAGTGGGGAGAGAAGAATGAAGTAGAGGGGTTAGCTTGGCAGGAAAGGTGAAGCTGTTTCTTGTTACCCTTGTGTCTAAAACCAGTTTCTGTCGTCTTTCGGTAATGTCACTGAGCTTCCTGAATTAGGAGTTGTAAAATGCAGGTGACATTAATGCCTGGCACCATTGCTGCCATCATAATCATCATCATCTTGAACTGCAGGGTGGTTAGTAAGTTCATAACTACTATGAACTTATGTTTGTAAGAAGCTTTGCAGGTTTTCAGACACTTAGCAAGCACCGATGTGTTCTAAAGAAGCACACACTAGGAAAATGTCAGGGAGCCAATGAACTGGATTTTAAAAACACTATAGGGCTATACACCAAGCACTTGGGAAGTAGCAGGAGGACTGGGAGTTCAAAGCCAGCCTGGACTACCTGAGACCATGTCTTATAGAGCAAAAACAAGCAAATACAACAATGGAAGGAAGACATTGATGCTGGGCATAGGGATGCTGGGCTGGACCACTGCACAGATGCAAAATGAAGCCTGGACTACCCAGGTTCCCAAAGACCTACTCTATGATCCATGCTGTTCACAGTAATAGACACTAGCACTCTAACAAAGCCAGTAGCTTCTGTGATTTCTCCTGCTTGGGAGAACTGCTCCCAGTGGTGTTCTCCCTCTAATGCCAAGCATTTTTAAATTAGGCCCTGCAGTACAAGAGCTTTTTTTTTTTAACAACTTTATTTTACAAAACAAAGATAAATGTACAGATTTTAAGCATTGTTTGCATAAAATCATACAATACATTTTTGTCAGTACTTTTTTTTCAGATTTTAAAATAATTTTTACATAAAACTGTATGAATATATTTTTTATTCAGTACTTGTTTTTTTAAAGGTTTGATAGTATGCATTGAAAACTTAATAGTTACAATGAGCATAAAGTACATGTAAAACAAAATGTAACATGGAAATAGTCAAAGTTTTCTCATGCTGTAGGACCTAATGGAAGAACATCCCGGAGGAGTCAGATGGGATCAAATTAACAACATGAGAAGTTGAGAGGTCAGAGGACTGTCTCTACGTGAAGGCAGGAGAGATGTTACAGAAGGGAAAACAAGAGAGTAAAAGAAGGATGTGACCCTCGTGGCTGCCTTTGAGGCTCAGTAGGCCTAGGATGCCTTACTTTCAGAAGCAGAGACTGACTTTCCAACAACAGCCTGAAAGGATGTTGACTTTAGCCCTCTGATGGCATCATTTGGGACTATGCCAGCAACCTAAAGAGGCCTGGATGCAGATTACCTCCCTAGTGATCCAGATAAGAACCCAGGCTGACCTATATAATTTTGGTCCTTTGAAGACTCCGAGCAAAGAAATCAGTTGACAAGGCAAACTTAGGACTTCTGACTTATGAATCAGCATCATAATTTTATGTTGTTCTGTGTGGGACAGTAATGAGGTAATGTGTTATCTGGATGCAGCTCTTAATTACAGTGTTAGTCTGACCTGCCCTAGAGGCCAGGCTGTGACTAGATAGGCTCCCAAGATAGTAAAGTTGCCACTCCATGGGTGTGACTCCACTTTCCCAGCAGGGAGAACGGTCCATGTCTGTGCAAGGGCACAGTGAACCTGAGCTCCCCTAGGCTGCTGTCACAAACACGTTTCCAATCTCAGACTTCAAACATGCAAAGGAGAAAACCAGCCAGTGGGCTGGAGAGCACAAGGCTCATGCTGGAATTCTTCAGCCCGTCTCTGTGAGACCTAAAATAAGCTGGCCATCCTCATCACGTTTTAGGGCTGCCATCTCCAAAATGGTCACCAACGATGTGTTCTTTCTGATAACGCTACTCCGTTGTTGGTGGTAGGGACTGGGCAGTCGTTTCATGGGTGTTTCACAGTAGTTGAATATACTAAGGAACTTTCGGTGGCGCAATGAGTATAAAATCTGCCACATGCAGGGATGAGTTCAGAGTCAGCTGGAGGCTGAGTCACAGTCTAGCCACTTAGTTTGCTAACAGGGTGTGATGCTGGGTGAGAGTGAGTGACTGAGCTGGCCTGAGATGATGGTGCCTGTCACAGAAGATGCTGTATGAATCAGGACAGTGAATGCCAAGGCTTACACAATTCCCTGGATGTGCAAAGGGCCCCACTTAGTGTTAGCTCATAGGATAAAGAAAATGATGATGCTGATGGGATTTTGAAGTGCAGAGTTCGAATAGAAACTCAAAGGTTACAATGACCCCCTATATGCCGGGGTGGGGAGGGCCATCAGGTCTGCACCACAGACAAACATCTCCAAACAGGAAAAGCTGAGATTTACTGAGCTATGTTAAACTGGTGAAATGAGCTAACCAGAAGGCATTGTATTCATCTCTTAGAATAAGCTTGCTGCTTACTTCTCAAAGTCTCCCTGGCTGGGAGATGGGTGGAAGGCTTGGCATAGTGGCTTGGCATTGATTTTGTTTGGATATATTGTTCTCTCTATTTTATTTCCTGAGCAAACACCCTCATATAGACTTCACAGGCAAATCAATAGAAAGAAGACGAATTACCCACATGGGCATGTCTGGTCTGCACACAAGTTTATATCTTAACTACAAGGAGAGTTACTTTTGCAGAAATTTCTTTGGATGTGAGTCTGGGGGTTTTCAGCCTTTGTGGTAGCTAAGGTTCTAGGAAAATGTCAGAAAAGCAACACCAGAAAATATGCAGGCTCTCCAGCTCTGGATGAATGGCCTTCCCTGGAGGGTCTTAGGAAGGGTTCATGTAAACCTTAGGACCCTTAGGAGTTGTGATGACTAGAGACAAAGTCACATGCAATGACCCTCCTCACACCTGGCATGCTGGCCTGTCAAAGGCCTTCCTAAATTATCTTGCTATGCAGGATCTCAACTTAGAAGCTTTAGGTGTCTCTTGAAGGACAAGAAGAAAAATTCTTTTCCTTTGACTCCTTCGAGTCTTAACTACCTACCGGAAGTCAGTCAAGACTAATGACTTGACCGGACTGAATTTATGAAAGAGGCCTTTTTTAGTTTTGAGATTCTACATTTTCCTTTCCCTTTCCTCCTTCCCCATCCTCCCATACGCCCTCCCCCACTCACCTCCAAATTCATGGCCTCTCTTTTTCACTGTCATTGAATGCATATCTCTATCTACATCTATATCTAATCTATTTCCTGTTAATTCCATATAATGTTCCTTGTATGTATGTTTTCATGGCTGACCATATGGCACTGACCAATTTGTGTGCTCTTCCCTGGGGAAGGCCACTTCTCCCAGCTTTCCTCAGTTTCCCCTAGTTCTTTGCGTAGGGTTGAAGGCTCACAGGCATCTCCATCCAGTTCAGTGTGCTCACTGGTGTCTTCCTTGTTCATCTCTTGTCTGCATGATCATGTTGGTGAGACTTCATGGCTACAGCTTCTGACATCACTAGGAGACAGTCTCCCAGCAAGCTGCTGATGCTGGCTCTTATGCTCTTCCCACCCCTCTCCCCACAATGTTTTCTGAGCTTAAGTGCAGGAGCGAAACAGGCCTTCCTTAGAGATGCTTGCTTTTCCCTAGACCAACATATTACAGACCTGAAT
The DNA here is from genome assembly GCF_963924665.1 of Micromys minutus. NCBI lineage: Eukaryota > Metazoa > Chordata > Mammalia > Rodentia > Muridae > Micromys > Micromys minutus. The sequence continues at coordinate 42,265,055 of NC_137957.1, read as the reverse complement.
TTATAGCAGTGTAATTTGAGAGATGATATGATAGAAAGAAGCTATGGATAAGCTCTTGGTGGTACTTTTTCTTAGCAGAGGTAGCTCATAGACCTTGTCTGCTGCAAGTGAAGTCCTCCTGTACTGCCAACAGACAGTAGGAGGCTCCAGTTTCTTTTTCCTCTTAGAGCAGGGTCCTCTTCATTCACAGCATCTTCTTGGATAGGAATTAGGTATCTCTGGAAGCTAATGCCATTCTTTTAGGTCACAGGGATCCCATTTGGAGCATAGCTTACATAACTTATAGACATGTCCAAGGGGCTCTGAAACATTTACACATATTACATTTTAATAGTAGGGATGGAAAAATTCAAGCCATTTCTCATTCTCATTCTGCCCGTACACCCATCTGATACAGTTGTAACAAACAGAGTCTGTAACATAGAGGGCCCAGCACTCCTTCTGTCCAATATAGCAGAGGAGAAACTCAGGCAGAATGCCCACAGCAGGGTTAGAGGGCAAAGGAGAGTTATGAGAGTATAATTGGCCACAATAATAACATTTGTTACTTTGTAATATTTTCTGAAGATTGTTTTCCAGAATCATTTTATTCTGGAAAAAAATCAGGCAAGGAAAAGATGATAAATTCTCTCCCTTTAGTGGATTGTAATTTATAATGCCTGTAAACCTGCCTAGAGATTAGAATCAAGTCAATGTTTAATAGACCATGTACATAGATTAAAAGAGCATTTACTACGGACATATGAGTCTAAACTACATGACTATGTTTATGGGAGTTGGGTGAGTTTTTGAAATAAAGATGTTTATGAAAAGATGTTTTATTCTTGCTGAAAAAAACTTTAAACTTTTTGATATGTTTATTCTTAAAGGAGGTAGGTTGGGTTAGAAAGTTCTTCTATGGGTTAATGGGATTAAATATAATTTATATAGTTGAAATTAAACAATAAATTGAATATCCACATACGGTATGCCAGGAAACACCAAAAGTCAAGTGTTTTGTTGCTGGGATTAGTATCACAGGTGGCAGCTGTTCCTTTGAGCTTGAATTTGAGAGTTAGTTACAAAGGGTGGACTTTCTTCATCACTTCAATTAGTCTATCCTGGGAAGAATCACTAAGTATGTATGCAGCAATGTAATGCTGCAATGAAGAGTCTCTCTAGAGCTTCCTGCCTAGTTAACGTGTCATACCACGATCACTGGTGTTTCTTTAATTCTGGCACATTCTTCCAATATATTCCATTGCCTCAATTCTCCCCAAAACAGCAATTTCTGCATGGAATATCAACTTTTTCAGTTTAGAAAACATTTATTAGACCCCTCTTCTAGCTCTGGAAGCAAGCTCATATTTACTCAAACTATTCTTCTTCACACTTGAAGAACACATGTTTGGGCATAAATGAAATCTCTGTTTCCCTCTTGTTGACTCCTGCTCTAAATCCTGGTCCTTCATTCTCTACCTTCCATATTGCTTATCAACACTACAGTGAGCACTCAATGGTTCTAAAACTTTTCTACTAACCTCCACTCTATAGTTATGAGTCCTAAAAATGCTGTCCTTAGTCCAGTATGTGTTGTGTGCCTCTCAAAACTTGGGAGACTGAAGAACAAGGATTTCTGCATGTTGGAGGTTAGTCTGGGTTATGTAGTGAATTCCAGGCCAGCCTGACTACAGATTCTTTCTCAAACAGCCAAGAAAGATAGAACAAAAGACAGTTTCTTGCCTAGCATCATCAGCATCATTTAGTGTCTAAGAGAAACGAAATTCATCAACTGCATCTAGACTTGTTGAATCAGAAACCCCGAAGATGGACCCAGCCATCTGCATTTTTAGCAGCTGTTGAATAATCCTGATGTATAATTGAGAACACCATTTCACAGAGACTGCTACTATGGCCATCAGTAATGACATGAATGTACCAAATAGATTCTCTTTTATCACTACCCATGAGAAGCTGAAAAATGTCCACCTCTACAAAACCTTGTTTCCTGTGTTGTTGACGTCACCTGCCCTCCACTCTCCTGTTCCCAGAGAGTTACGATCCTCCTCCTCTGTCTCCTCTCATCCCCTTAATGCATAATTTAAAACAAAATTGCCACTGGATCTCTTTTCATCACTCTTTACATCTTTCTCAGGAAATCCCATACGTTCTCCTGGCCAGCATGTGGCTTCTATGCCACTGATATCCTGTTGGATTATCTAGCTTTACTTCCCATTTGGATGGCTTCACCATCAGTCAGTTCCAGTGGCCTTCAGGACACCAAATGCCCTCGAAACCTACTGAGTCATAATGAAGAATTATTAAAAGAAACTACTACTATCTTTCTCATCACACATGGGTACCTACTGGGTCTCCACTCTTTTACCTCCACCTGTATTTTCCCTACTTGTAAGTAGGGAAATTTCCTGCTCAACTCTTAATTTTCAAACACTAGTGAAATGCTAAACTGTTACTCTAAAACTTCACCATTTTAGCTACTTTGCTTTTTTTTTTGGTGTATAAATTAATTTTGGTCTATTTAGGAGGCTGAACTATGATTTAAAATAAAGGTTATAGACACCTCTTCCCCATTTGGGGTGGGGGAGAAGAAAGCAATCACAAGGAAGGAAGGGACCTGGGGGCAAAAGAAAATAGGGTAGGGGGAAGAGAGGAACATGATCTAGTATTGGGTGGGGGAAAAGGACTGAAGTCCTGAGGGCCAGCAGGAAGAATGGAAACAGGCAACCTTAGCAGGTTGGGGGGGCTTCCAGCAAGTACCAGAGACCTGGGAGATAATAGACTCTCAGGACTCGAAGGAAGGAACCTTAGATAAAATGCCCTACAGTGAGGAGAGAGAACTTGGAGAGTCCACCTCCAGCAGAAAGACAGGGCATCAAGTAACGGATAGGGTTGCCATTCCACAGTCAAAACTCCGATAATTGTTCCTGTCTCAAAATGGAGAGGAGCCTGAGGAAAAGAAGGTCCAGAACTGGTCCAAAGTGGGATCCAGCTTAAGGGAAGGTGCCACATCTGGGCCTGACACTACTACTGGGGCTATGGAGAGCTCACCAAAAGGGACCTATCATGACTGCCCTCTGAAAGACCCAACAAGCAGCTGAAAAAGTCAGATGCCGATATTTGCACCCAACCAATGAACAGAAGATGCTGACCCCTGTGGTTGCAATAGGGAAAATGTGGAGAAGCTGAGGAGGACTGGAACCCTGTAGGAGAACCAGCAGTCTCAATTAACCTGGACCCCCGAGATCTTTAAGATACTGGACCACTAACCAACCAGCTGATATGAGGCCCCCGACACATATGCAGCAGAGGACTGCTGGGTCTGGGTTCAGTCAGAGAAGATGCACCTAACCCTCAAGAGACTGGAGGTCCCAGGGAGTTCAGAGGTCTGGCAGGGTGGAGGTTTCAGGAGTGGGGACATCCTTGTGGAGACAGGGGGGCGGGCAGGAGGAGGTATGGGATGTAGAATAGAGTTGGAAGGTGGAATAAAATCTGGAGTGTAAAAAATATTAAAATAAAAAATAAAGGCTAAAGAGAAAAGGAGGAAAATGGCTAGAGGGAAGGAGAGAGGGAGAATGTGGGAGAGGAAGGGGTGGGGAGAGATAATTCTGGCTTATTTTAAAGACTTTTCCAGTCGTCATAGCTGCTGCCGTGGATGTTCCTATTTTCAGCCTATTCAGGTGTGAGCAGGATGACCACAGAGCTGAGGTTTAAGAGTACAGTGAATGATTAGACTTGCTGATATCAATATCTCACCTAGCTTTGAGATTCTCTTTCCTTTTGTTATTGTTTATATCTTTATTACCCACTCCAGCCTCATATGTAGCAGAGGATGGCATTGTCTGGCATCAGTGGGAGAAGCCGCTGGTCCTCTGAAGACTCATTTACCCAGTGTAGGGGAATGTCAGGGTGGTGAAGTGGGAGTGGGTGGGAGGAGGAGCATCCTCATAGAAGCAGGGGGAGTGGGGTGGGAGGGAGGAACCGGGAAAGGGCATAACATTGAAATGTAAATACATAAAAATATTCAATAATAAAAAAGGAAATCTTCAAGAACTAATGATATTCTTTATCAATTGAGACTGGAGGCCCCAGGGAGTTTAGAGGTCTGGTGGGGAGGAGTGGGGTGGGGACAGCCTTGTAAAGACAGGGTTGTGGGGATGAGGTATGGGATGTGGAACAGTTGGAAAAAACAAAAGGAAATATTTGAGTCACAATCAAGTGTCTCTCATTTTAACCAGACTGGTTGTTGTTGTCTCTCTTCCTCCTCTTCTCCTTCTCTTCCCCCTTCTCTTGTCTTCTTCCTCCTCTTTTCCTTTTATGGCCATCTTTCCTCCTACCTGGCTCCTTTTGGACATGTATTAGATTTATAAATTCATTCATTCCACAAATTAGGTACTAAGTGCTGAACATGTGGGACAGAGCTTGCTATCCTTGGCTTTCCATTCTCTCCCAGTGAGGGGACAGGACTCCCTACCACAGACTACATAGCATGAGGCGATGGGGAGAAAGGGCGCCAATGGGAGAAAAGAAAGAGGCACCTTTGACCTACTCCAAAGGTCCAATCATGGGAGCTGGGTTTTTGAGGACCAGTTACGTATTATCTTCTTAGTGAGAATAAATAAAATAGTACCCAGAAGGACCATTCTGCAACAATATGTAAAACCAACCTGGCACAATGCGTTAATATTGACAGAAGAAAGAAGCAAGAGATGAATTAGGAAGGTTTATCCAGGTCTGTGTGTGAGCCGAGCCTTTTGGATTCATTTTGGCCAAAAAACACAGGTTGAAAGGAGTCGCAACAGAGTCGGGACTATGAAATCATCAATGATCGGCAGGAGATAATTAAAGCCTAGGATGGAAGTGGGAGTCAAGAGCAGCAAAAGGATTCTAGAAGTTTCCTGGAGCAGCATATGCAGAATTCAAGAGGCTGATTAGAGAGGTACAGCCTCCAGCATGACCCTGAGGTGTGAGTCACACACACGGTGGCACATATATGCAGACTATATGGAATATAAATGATTACTTGGCAGATAAAAGAATAGAGGTAATATATCATATATTCTTCATGTTCCATTTATATTTATGTTAATATAAACAGACTTGCCAGAATTAGAAGACTACTCATTAGCACAAACAAGAACAAAGGGAGATATAAAGTGGGTAAAATTTCAGAAGGTGGGAAGAGGTAGGAGGTCTGTACACGTCTAACACTGTTTCCACAGATACCCCACAGCAATCATTAACATGTAGTTTATGCACACAGGCTACAGAGGAAGCCCTCAGGAAACTCATGTTGTAGAACTGATGTGCTTTCATTCTATAAATGTCAATCTGGAGATGTGGGTGGGGCCTAGAAATGTGTGCTTTAAAATTTCCCAGGTTATTTTAATGCTAGCTGAAACCTGAGAACCATGACCATGGGCTGACGTTTTATATGAGACTTCTGGGAAAGAGCATCGCAGAGTAAAGCATCATCCACATCATGCTGAATAAAAGTGTCAGACCTACTGCCTAATAGAAGAGCTGCACAGAGAAACTGCACCATCTTAGGTTTATGGAAGTTGCTTCTCCCGCCATACTCTGCAATACACATATGCTTGAGAGACACCCACCAATCTTACTTACCATTCCACCAAAAATATAAATAGACTATAAAGAATATATTATATCTTACATACATTCTTTATGTGACATATAAACTATGAACAGTGGATTTAAATATTGAATTTTATTGAATTGTATTGAATTACCTAAATGGTTTTCAGAGACACCCAAGGGATTCCCATTTAATCCATCTGTTCAGGTTGGGGTAGAAGTAGATTTATTAGATAATTAAAGTTTTGAAGTTAGCATCTCCAGCTGATCCCAAACTGAAGCCAAGTTGAGAATGTCATTGTTGTACCCCCTTCCCTTGGCTTCTAATAGCACAACAAAGAAAACAAGCTTTGGAAGGATGCAAATGACCAACAGGTTCCTTTCTACATGCAGAGGGCCATGAAAGTACAATCTGGGTACTGCATTAGCCAAACATCACCGATACGGAGGACTCTCTCCGGATTTCCTCACCAGCTTTTTGACAGGGAGGCCATTTTTTGATTCAAACTCTCAAATTACATATACCACAGGGAGACATTTATGTGCAAAACAGTAACTTGGAGGCTAGAGTTTCTCTGATTGGCTGAGATCTGAGGCAACTGATTTTACAGGCTAGGCTGAATAAACAACAATCTCCACACACCTGTGGATGACACACATTGCTCCCATGTGTGCAGATAAAGGGGAGGACTCTGGGAAGGACATTTGTTTGTTTTGTTTTGTTTTTTTTTCCAGGCTAATGTGAAAGGGTTCTTTTTGGAATATGCATGGTAGACATTCTCTCTTTTGACATCTTCCTGAGCTTGTTGCTCCTTGTCATTGTTAGAGTACAGTAGTCAGCAGACAACACTATCAGTACAGAGAGAGCATGCTACTGACCTGCTCATGAACTTGTACCGGCGGGGCAGGTAATAGATTTTTCTCCTGGAAGAACAGCAAAAATGAAGCCAGTCGAGAAGAAAACCCATCGTCAGTTACAGTTTGAACTAGCAAGGAAGGAAAGGAGATTGAAGATAGAAGCCTGTAAGAGCTGAAGAAGAAGAAAAAAAACTAAAGAGAGATTAACAGTTAGAAATGTAGTAGGGGCACGGGGCATGCACCCTGAGTCATGAAACCCTCTCATTACTATAAATGTGCAGGGCACGTCTGGCCTTCGGCACATGCGCAGGGAGTTTGTATTTTGCACAGATTCAGTGGAGGTCCACTTTCATCCAGTGAAATTCAGAGATGGACTGGGGCAACATACATAATTCAACAGACATGCTATTATATTAAGGTAATATTTATATAGCAATTTGGGTTTACAGGATACTTTTATCATGACTTTGAAAGAGATATTTTAAAAAAACCCATATATTTCATATCTAGTACAAAAAAGGATTGCATCAGTAGCCAACTATAAATATCCACATGGGCATAACCACAACGCTGCTTATAGGTAAACTAAACAGGTAAAACCACAGATCCTAGAAGGCAAAAATAAGAACAGGACACGATAAAGATGTCATGTTGCTTCACCTTAATTAATATAAAAATATTTAAGTGATAATTCTCGGTACAATTTGAGTAGGGAGTGCGTGTGCTGGACACGTGATTAAACCCAGTCTCCCTTCCACAGTCCAGGGGACTACTAAGTGATCGGTCATGAAATTGAGACAGTTCATGTGTATGGTCATTATGCAACTTCACTTTCACAAAGAGGGGATTTTATACATACAATCTGTCTGCCACATTTAGGTCAATACTTGCAGAGAATCAAAGCCAGATGTTTGGGCCAGGCAAATCGTGGGGTTTGGTAACCCATGTTCTGTATGCCTATCTATCTATCTACCTACCTACCTATCTATCTACCTATCTATCTATCTATCTACCTATCTATCTATCTACCTATCTATCTCTCTACCTATCGATCTATCATCTATCTATCTATCTATCTATCTATCTATCTATCTATCTATCTATCTATCTATCTGACTTATATGATTCCACATGATGACATATATTTACAAACCCATATATGAGGGAAACATAAGCTTCAGTCTTTAGTTAAAAATATATATGCTAATATTGGTTTGTTAACTGCAATACACACACTAGTATAAGATGTTGGTAATAAGAGGGTAGGTATTGTGGGAGGTACTGTGATCTATCCCTAGGTTTCTTTAACCTTCTCAAAAACACTCTATCATGTTCAAATCACAGATTTATGGATACACAAGTCCTTCAGAAGCAGATTTATTTGAAATTTCTCATAAAAAAACCAATTTTCCATTTCATTTTAATGACTGTAGAGTGAAACCAAACCTGAGATTTATAAATAATACGGAAATTAACAAATCACGTAAGGTTCTGAGTTAAGTTGCACTGTACATGGTCCTATAACTATCGCAGGCTAGAGGCACATGTAAAATGTAGGACAAGACACATCCATGAAGGTTTGCATGCATCGGGTTATAATGGGTGATATTAGGCTAAAATTATATCAATATTAATGAGGCCAATTACTGTCATACATAAGAGCGTTTTTCTCCTTGAATTGTTTTCCTGTAGGAGTTTCTACATCTGAGGATAGATTATTATTCAAATTTATTTTCACCTTACTGCTTTCATCATAGTCTCTTAAGGCTGCATAAGAAAACTTCCTGCCACGGAAGGCTGTACTTCTCTGCCATGAAATGTGCATGCAATCAGGCCCTTTGGATGGGAAGGCCTTTCAAGTACCGGGAACTTTGACTTTTTATTAATACCATTCAGGTTCTTTATCATGGCGGTGTGTTCTTGATAAAGAGATTGTAAGTTTTAGACTGGGGTAGGAAAGGGACATCAATTTCTATCAAAATGTAATTAGAGTGCTTCTCTCCTTTAAAGCACAATATAGTATCAGTTGATTTTAGATAGTTTATTATATATACATATATAATATATTTCATTACATATAACATAATATATAATATATGTGATATACATATACATATAATGATAGTTAAATCACTTCAAATAACAAGGTTTAATTATTTTAGCACAGTAGCCTTTAGGCACAAAAATATTCTTTTCTCCCTATTGTGTATTTGCATGTGCATGTGTATATATGGGTATATGTGTGCATGTGTACATGTGTCTGTATGTGTATGCATGTGTGTGTAGGTATATGTGTGTATGTATGTATACATGTCTATATATGTATATGTATGTCTGCATATGCATATGTGCATGTGTCCTTGAGTTCCCAGATTTTCTTTTCAATATTATGTACAGAATTAAATCATAAGACCAGAACTACACTTAATCTATTTTGTGAATTTTACCTTCAAGAAAACAGAGGCTGGAAACCCCAGCCTATATTTTGACTTGATATTAGGACATAAAGATCAAACACAAAATAGTAAGATGTTCTGAGACATATATTATGGCTGATTGATGGAGATTGGAAATTGGCCTTCAGTAGATCTGTAAATCTACAAATCAATCTTCCCTCTCCCTCTTCTTCTCCCTCTTCCCCCCTTGTCTTTCTTCCTGCTCCCTCTCCTCCTTCTGAGCTTAGTACATGGCCAGTTTCTATAACATTCACAGCCCACTAAGAGGCATACCGGTAGAGGCAATAGCATCTTGCCTAATTCTTGTCATCTGTGCTGGTCTTACTGGCAGGCTGTAAACTCAAAGTACTCAACACAGTTACTCACGAGCTATCCCTGGCATTAAATCATTCTGCCTTTGAGCAGATTTCCTTGGTGAATCCTCTCAGCCCTGCACCTACTCTCTAAAGCACATCCTTGCATTTGTAATTCCAGGCTTGTTATCTCATTTTGTTTTTATCTAGCAAATGGAAGATCACATTTCCTTAACCTGTAATAAAATAAGAACAGCCACTGTCAGATGGAGGCAAATTTATCCTTCTGAACAACCTAACAATCTACAGAAAGTATCTTTATTCACTCTATTTATGCTTGTATAGAATTTATGGCTTCTTAATTTTTAAAATGGGTTATTTTTCAAAGATTGTATTTTGTGTAACTTCTTGGAAAACGGGTTTTTAATATTTTTTTCCTGTAAGGGACTACTCAGTAAAGGCCACAGTACATAGTGTCTAGCCGTTCAAAGCTACAATACTCAGAAATTCTAGAAATGACATGTTCAAAAATTTTTGGTAGCAGGAAGGAGTCACTGTGGGTGTGAAGATTTATTTGCATTTTCTAAACATTAGGGAATTTTTCTGCCACAATGGCTTTTTCAGCCTGTACTATGATTTTATTTGTTTCAGGAGAGAATGTTATTAGGTTTACAGTAAATCAGCAGCAGCAACAGAGAGAGAGAGAGAGAGAGAGAGAGAGAGAGAGAGAGAGAGAGAGAGAGAGACAGAGACAGAGACACAGAGAGATAGACAGAGACAGAGAGACAGAGAGATAGAGAAAGACAGAGAGAGACAGAAAGACACAGAGAGACAGAGATAGATAGATAGATAGAGATAGAGATAGATAGATAGATAGATAGATAGATAGATAGATAGAGAGAGAGAGAGAGAGAGAGAGAGACAGACAGAGAGAGAGAGAGAGAGAGAGAGAGAGAGAGAGAGAGAGAGAGAGAGAGAGAACACAATGAGGGAAACACATTTACACCTACCTGAAAGGCATCCGAACATTCATTTGCTCTGCATATCTTCCAAGGACTTCCCACGGGGCATGCAGCTTCACAAAGATAATGTCACTATTTATTAGAGAGGACTGAAACAGAAAAAAAGAAACTAAATTGAAAAGTATATCCAAGCCTCCCACTGTTTAAGTGTAGCAGGACCTTGGAATGTATGAACTTGGAGTTTACAATTTGGGGCACTCTTTGGCAATAAGCCAGTTTCTTAAAGTGTGCACATATTCATTCAACAAACATCTTCCTGTATCAAGCGCTGGAGACCCAGCTATGAATAAAGAAGGAAGAGTACCACTTACATTTCCCATAAATATTCAAAAGAAACATATGCCAACAGGTTTAAATTCAGGGAGTGGGAAACATTCTGAAGGTAAAGTAGTGGGATAGAGAGGGGCACACTACTTTGGATAAGAGATCAAGAAAAGGCCTCTCCGTGGAGGCGACCTGAGCTGAGATGGAAGGAGACACAGGAGCTAGCTGGGAAGATAATGTGGATGTGTGCCATGGTCAGGATCTCAGAGATTACTCGGTATGTTCAAGGCAAAGGCATGAGGTGTGTGAAGTCTGAGGAGTGAGATTAGAGGCTGAAAAAGCAGGCCAAAGAAAGTGAACAACTCTTCCTATCCATTGGATCTCATGCTTAGAACACAGGGAAGCCATCTTGGTTTTAGAGTTCAAAGATTACGGTGGCTTCTTTGTATAGAATAAATTATAAGGGAGAAATTTATTAATGGAAAAGGAGAGTCAGGAGATGGCTCAGTGGATAGAGCTCTTGCCACACAAGCAGGGGAACTGGAGTTTATGGCTCCAGAACCCACATAAAAGACAGATTGATGTGACCGAGTTGTATTCAACATAGTTGGAATGGAGATGAGTCTGTGATGTCTAGACTCAGCAAGAGACCCATCTGAATAAAAAGAGGTAGAAATCTATCAAGGAAGATACCTAATGGCAACCTTCAGTCTATGTACATACCTCTACATATGTGAACACACACACATGCCAACACACATCCAAACATGCACATACACCTCTCTCCCTCCCTCCCTCCGTCTCCCTCCTCTCCCTCCCTCCCTCCCCTTCTCTCTCTTTCCCTCCCTCCTTCCTTCTCCCAGTCCCCCCCTCTCTTTCTCTCTCTCTCTCTCTTCTACATACACAAAGTAAAGAAAGAAGTACTCACAGCTGACAAGATGAAATCAAAAGTAGGTGAGGGAGTCTGGAGATAGAGGTAGCAAGGAGACATGAGATTTAATGCTGGGCTGGTGTCAGGCAGCCCCGTTCCAAGGCTACTGTGTCATGGGAATGTCATGCCAAGAGTATATGGTAGGCTTTAAGTCAATGAATTACTAAGACAGGGAAGTAAAACTAGAACTTTACACCCTTAAAAGCATCCTACAAGTCTTAGTTTTTAACTGTGGTGAGAAGGATGTGAATAATGAATAGCAAAAATCTTTCCTTGGACTTTGCCCCTCCCCTCCCCATAAGGGAGAAAAGTAGTAGAAAGATGTATAAGAAATACAGTGATCCAAATAGTCTAATTGTGTAAAGTTGTCACCTGTTTTCCCACATCCTCCCTATGCATGCTGAATGCCATTTACAGTTTTCAAAAACAACTCACGAATGTTAACTTTAACAGATCTTCCTAACTCTCTCTGCTGACAGTTAATCCTCTAATACTTGACTCAACCCTTGAAAGCTCTGCCCAAACTTCCCTCATCTTCCCAGGCCCTGATACTGACAAGTAAGATTTGGGTCCTGAATTCCTTTTCCTTGCTTCTAGTTTCCCTAACTTCTGGTGTTAATAGGTCAGCTGTCCCCAGACCACATTCCCATTGCAACTTGAAATGGGCAAATCCCAGGGCAAACACAGAAATCCAAGACATGTCATCTCCAAAAAGTATCAATCCCATAATAATGGGCCCCAATGAGAATAACCTGGAAGGATTATTCTTCCAGACAAGAGTTCAAAAGACTGCTAGTACCTACACTCGAACAACTCAAAGGGGACAAAAATCTAGGGTATGGATAACATGAAGAAATAAACATGAGACAATGGACCAGAAACTAATCAAAAGAATTGCTGAAGAAATGCCAAACCATAATGATGCTGGAAATGCAAAATCAAAAAAAGCCAAATAAAACCCTCAGTGGCAAGAAAGCCTCAGCAATAGAATGGATTATGTAGAATGTAGACTGTGTGGGTTGCAAGAAAAGGTAGAGTCATTTGAACCAGTGAAATTTTTATAAAAAAGAAATCCATGGGCAAAAGTTGGGGGAGCATTGGGAAACCATAAGAAGACTTAACCTTTGGATGTCAGCATAGACAAAGGAGTAGAATGTCATACCAAAAGCACATAATAGACTTTCATTATAATCAAGGAGGAAAAGGACCACACTTAGAGAAGCAGATACCCACCTGAATATACCTGCCCACAGAACAAGAGAAGAATCTTCTTGTAGCATGCTGTAATTAAAGGGCTAAAAGCACAGGACAAAGGATGGATATTGTAAGTTGCAAGAAGGATCAAGAGGGGAAGATCTCAATAGCATCTGGTTAAGAAAACCAGAAAACTTTTAAAGCCAGAAATCCCCAGTAAGACATATTTCATGTCCTAAAATAAACCACAGCTGTCAACTAAGGTATTATACCCAGCAAACCCATCCATTAAAAATTAAAGAGTAATAAAAACAGGTTAAAGAAATTTATGATAACTAAGGCAGCCTTACACAGGACACTGAAGTATTCCAGTCTGAAAAAAAACAATAAACACATAGCATAAATACATAAATATACAAATAAATAAATAAATAAATAAATAAATAAATAAATAAATGCCAGGACAGTTAATCAAAGGAGAGCCAAGAAAACAATACAAAATCAATCAAATGACAGGAGTTGTTAATACACACAATTTTCAGTAATAACACTCCACATCAGTGACCTTTTTTCCCAAATAAAATGACCCAGCCTAACAGACAAGATCCGAAGACAGGATCCATGCTTTTCTTGCCTTTAAGATACACACCCACATCATTCAGCCTTAGGGGAAATGAATGTGGAAAAAGTATTCCAAGCATATGGGTATATATATACTACTATCTGACAAAGTGGAGGTGGGGAGAGGGAATACTGAGATTCAACAGAGAGAGAGAGAGAGAGAGAGAGAGAGAGAGAGAGAGAGAGAGAGAGAGAGAGAGAGAGAGAGAGAGATTACTACATGGCTTAATCAAAACCAAGGATATATAAGAGAAAAGACTTATTGAAACCCGCTCAAAAATTTGAATAGATTTGATCTTCATGGGTAGACTATGTCACTTCGAAAAGACAAGTCACAGTACAGGCAGATGGATGCCTCTCTAGTAGTTATTGGCTAGAGAGGCTCCTGGGGTCTCCAGAACAACACGGGTTATTGCCTTGTATGACACAGTAAGACCCTATACTGAAGACACCTCACACCTTGGCTATGGCACACAGCAAACTCAATCTCCAAACAATCAGAAAACATCCTCTTTACTTGTAAACTTTCAGTGTTAAATGGAGCTATGCAAGCTGCCAGGGTAGACAAGAGATCAGTAGTGTCATCCAGCTTTGTACTATGCTACAATTCTGTTTTGCATAAGATGCAACTGGTCAAAGAATAGAGAACGAGAGATTAGATGCTCTTCCCTAAATGGGGCATCTGTATAAACCCATCGCCATCACTGAGGCTTGGAGAACTCTGGAAAAGAGGAAGTGAAAAGAACATTAAGAGCCAAAGGATGGGGAGGTATGCCATGACATACTGTCTTCTGGTCACAAGCACGGCTATCACAATCAAGAACTCACAGCATCTATAGCTACATGTACAGGATCTACATAAGATTAGGCTGACCACAATCATGGCATAAATGGTATAAATGAGTTTTAGGCTCCAACACATTCTAATGTAATGGCAGCAGAAAGCAGCTGGGATGGGTCAACCATTGCTTTTTGAGACCACTGGAAAGACTTCCACGAGCCAGTGGATGGCCCTACACCGAAGCACATATAGGCAGTGCTAACTGAACCTAGTGGGTTATAAAAAAGGACATGAAATGGGTAGAAGCATGTTGGGGGTGCATGAGAGAAATTAGAGGCAGAACTGGTATGTGAAATGATCTTATTTCATATAATTCTAAAAAGTAAGGAAAAGTTTTAAAAAGAACTTCTATGTTTTGGCAGCTGATAAAAATAGCTCAACTTTATGTTCTCTCTGAGATAAATCTTCATTCCAGGGAAATAAATATTTTATCATATATATATATATATATATATATATATATATAGAGAGAGAGAGAGAGAGAGAGAGAGAGAGAGAGGCATGCATACATACATACATACATACATACATGAATGAGCACAGGACAGAACATTGAATCTCCTGGAGTTGGAATTACAAATGATTGTGTGCCATGTGAATAATAGTGTTCTCTGAACCTTCAGTGCAATGCTGAAATTCACAAGATAAAAGGGACAGTACCTATTTTCACAGTGGTAGGAAGAGGATATTTGAAAATTCTAACTTGTTGGACATTCAGACTAAAGAGAGGTTTTATTTTCTAACTTGGGACAAGTAAGCTCCCGAGTCTGGAATTTCTGAGGGCATAAAGTGTCTCTGTCACTCTGCCTATGGCAATGCTTGGTATAGTGAGATGATGTGCCCCTATTTTATGAGGCACAGATATACAATATGAACAGTTAGACCAGTGCAGAAGGAGGCTGTGAGTCCTGGAAAGCTGGAAGTCATTACTGATGAAATGACATTAGGAGCTGACATAACTAGTCATCATAAATAAGGAGCCTGCTCAAAGTGTGGCAAGCCAGTGAACCTTTACACTCCATTCTCCTGTGCAAATCTGCACACTGAATAGTCAGAGGAATGTGAATGAGCTCATGAATTGTGCTATCCATATGGAACAGACAGAAGTATGTGCAGAATGCTCATATCCTTTGTCTTCTCTCTCCATCTCTCTTACCATCCCTCTGTCTTTCCCTGTCTCTGAGTGTTTCTGTGTTTGTGTCCCTGTGTCTGTCTTTGTCTGTCTCTCTTCCCTATCTATCTATCTATCTATCTATCTATCTATCTATCTATCTATCTATCTATCTATCTATCTATCTATCCATCCATCTATCTATCTAATCTCCAGTCCTAATCATGTCCTGATCCATGAAAGTTTGCAGTACACTTATGATTCTCAGGAGCATGCCAATGTTTTGGTTTTGTTTTTCAATATACAGTGTATTAACAAAGTTATAACAAACATGAAAGATCACATCTTAATGACTGGATTTCCAAAAACATTGTTTATATTAATTAAATACACAGCTCTAAGTCTGGGGTAATTTTGTAATATCCTCACTTTGATTGATTGTGTGTGTGTGTGTGTTTGTGTGTGTGTGTACAGCTATATACGTGGACCCAAACTTCCTATGTAGCCTAGGCAAGACTTGAACTTGAAATCTTCCTGCATCAGTTTCCCAAGGACTTATAAGTAAGCATCATCAAGCCTTTATCACTTAGAGATTTTAATTGACAGTATGGAATTCTCTATGTATACAGTTGCATCTTCAAAAGCCTCCCCAGTGTTCATGTGTAGAATGCTCCCATGCATAGAAAGTTACCATGTGTTGAAGTTTCCAATGTTTTGAAGGCTTCATGTGTTGAAGGCTCTCACATGATGAGAACTCCCATGTATTGAAGACTCCATGTACTGAAGACTCATATGTGTGGAAGGCTCCCATGAGTTGAAGGCTCCCATGTATAGTACACTCCCATATGTTGAAGGCTCCCATTTGTTGAAGACATGCATGTATTGAAGGATCCCATGTGTTTATGGTACCCATGTATAGAAGTCTCCTATATATTGAAGGCTCCCATGTGTAGCAGGCTCTAATGTATTAAAGGATTCTCATGTGTTAAAGGTTTTTTTTTTTTACCAGTTTATAGGGCTACTGGAAAGTATTGGAACTTTTAGAAGGCAATGCAAAGAAGTTATGTCACTGGAGAGGTGTTAAAGTGTTTATTAGAGACCTGCCCCTTTCTGTTTTGTTTTTGCTCCCTGATCACTGTGTGGTGAACAGTGTGATCTACCATGTTCTTTTGGCAGACCCAAAAGCAGAAGAGCCAGTGTAGCCTGGACTAAACACTTCTAAGTGGTGAGCTAAATGTCACCATTCCTCCATTATTAGTTTCTCTCAGGTATTGAGTGCTCTAGCTCAAAGCTGGGTTTCCTGTAATTATTTTCACCTTTCTATAAAAGTGTAAAATTATGAAACACAGGAATGCAATACATAAGAACATGATTGATTTGTATAACATGATAAACACACAGTCCGACAAACCCCTACTTAAAGAACAACCTATGTTTAGAGAATGGTCTCTCCATGGCTTTGCTCTGATAGCTAGTTTTGCACAAAACAAACAAGCTAGTAAAAAAAACAACCACATGGGAGCCTATATAAATGCATGCATTAAGATATCCCACTCAAGAATCATCATTAATACCACACTTTGGGGAGTGAAAAGGCCAAGTTCTTTACCAAAATATTTGTTTTGTTTATTAGAATTCCAATCTGGTATGCTTAGGATGTTTTACGGGTAACTATAGCTCATTTTTACATATTTTCCTTGGTATTAAACTAACTTTTATTCAGAGTGCTTTGTGCTGTCAAAGTGCATTCATATGTCACCTTGACTTATCCCCACACAAGCTCCTGTGTGAAGCAGTTCAGCTGCCTCTTGAACACACAGCTGTCTGCAGATACAGCTGATCTCATGCCAAAGTCCTATGTGTCTTTATGAACTTCATCTAGTGGTTTTCTATGGCACACATTCTCAGACTTTTTCTGCTATCAGCCTATATAAGACAATCATAGAAGAACATCCTACTTTAGAAATTAAAGCAACAAAGAATCAAAGGACACTCGTGACAGGTGTAAAAAAGACTTAAATTACCAGCAAACCAAAATTGGATTGGGGCTTGTACATTTACTTTGATTATCTTGAGAAAAATGTTGATCAGTTCCCAAGAATGAAGGTGATGAATACCTGTTTGTGAGTTTTGTGTAATTGTGTGTGTATGTGTATGTAAATATAACCCCTTTACATGATTGTGAGAAAAATTTAGTGCATAGGGTTTATTATTTGTGTCCAACTATTCAAGTAGTAACTAATAATGCTGACCTGTATAACATACTTTCTGAGCTCCATCCCTAAATAATAAATGCAGAACAGTTAACTGGTAATTATACAACTCACACATCACTCTTTTCTCTCCTGCTGAATGATTGTGCTGCCATTTCAAATAGGTCCCTCCTTGTTATTAAGTGTCCCATGCTACATAAATCTAAATGTGCAAGTGTCAGAGTGAATAGATGTGAAAATGAGTCACATCATTAAAATACTGCAATAAACATTCGTTAGGGTAGAAGCTTAGTGGAAAAAAATGATGGTTTGGTGACAATGGGAAGCATATGCTTAGACAAACAACTGGAGAAATTATCAACGACCATAGGAACTACCTGTAATGGAAATAGATAAAATATCCATTCCTTTCTTTCATTCAATAGGAAAATATTTAATATCCTCTAAATAGTAGCAATAAAAATTATGAAAATTACACTACTACCCTTGGGTTTAAGAACTTCATAAATAAAGGCTAAATAAAGCAATATAAGGGGAAAGTAAATAAGCGAATCTATATAGCATGATCTAACATGAGTGATCTGACTCTCAAAGAGAATCACTTTCTGTAACTCTTGATGTTATTACAAAAAATAGGGTGTGTGTGTCTGGTTTGAAAGCATAGATACAGAAGTAAGGAGTGAAGGTCCATGAATAGATTGTGGATTTGGACCTTCAGAAAATGCTTGTCTCAAAATGCCCATAAAAAGCCATCTTATAGAACAATTGAGTCTGGAGCTTCCAGGAGCAGGCTGAACCAGAGACATAATGTGCAGCTGTGATAAAATGGGATTTAAAGCTTTCTTGAAGTTACTGCACAAGAGAGCTTAAGTACAAAGCTGCGTGTGAGGCTGCACTGCAGAAGTTACATGGCAGTGTAAATTCTGATGTTGGACAGCAGAAATACCCACTACCCACTACCAGCTCTGAGATCAACACTACCTTCTGCCAGCTCTGTGATCCACACTACTCCCTACCTATATGGCAGGTAGGTTGTGTTGGGAACCCTGATTCTTGGTTGAGACAGTAGAAACCCCGGGGAATGGTGCGTGAGACGGCAGGTAGCTTCCTGGATTCCTGTGAATCAGGGACCCTTGCCATAGGCACCACACTGATCCTTTGGGCACTGGCCACATCTCAAGTCTCAACTCCCGTAGGTAGACATGATCTGTGGTCATGTAAACTAGGCAGAAGCTACAGGCAGAAGCAGGACCACCCCCAAATATGTCTTCTCAAGTCCTCAGGCCAAGCCAATAGGAAGTAGGGTTGTCAGACTTTGAACCATTTCAAAACTATATATATGGAAGCTTGTATGGGAAGTAGGAGGAATGTGTATAAAAATAATTTCTCTGCCTGAGATCCTTTATTCTAAGGAGCTGATAATACCTCTAATTGGGAAGAAATTTTCTCTCCAGAAGCTGCTTGAATCCCACAATGAAGCTTGTTTCTGGCTCTGTTCAGCTTGGCCTGGCACCCTGTGGCTGCAGTAGAAAAGTGTACCCCACTGAGCTGGACCCAGTAGTGAAGCAGTAGCTGAGCTGGGCCATCTCCTGTTTACCTGAGTTTGTGCACACCAGCTGGACCCAGTGGTGGAAGCAGCAGAGGCCACTCCTATCTATCTAGAGATCTGTGTGGGATTTCTGGCACCAGGTTTCACACCTACCAGCTCTGTGATCCATACTACTACCTACCAGCTCTGTGAGCCACACTATTGCCTACTAGATCTGTGATCCACACTACCCTCTATGAGCTCTGCCATCCACATTACTTCCTGCTAGATCTGTGAGCCACACTACTGCCTACTAGATCTGTGATCCACACTACCTTCTATCAGCTCTGCCATCCACATTACTTCCTGCTAGATCTGTGATCCACACTACTGCCTACTAGATCTGTGATCCACACTACTGCCTACTAGATCTGTGATCCACACTACCCTCTATGAGCTCTGCCATTCACATTACTTCCTGCTAGATCTGTGATCCACACTACTGCCTACTAGATCTGTGATCCACACTACCCTCTATCAGCTCTGCCATCCACACTACCTCCTTCCAGCTCTGTGATCCTCAAAAGCTTCTCTATGTCTCTCTCTTGTTCAACCGCTAAAGAGGAATTAATATAAATGGCTATTTGACCACATTATATTAAATGTTATTAACACAGGTGAGTTTCTGGCAGAATATGTAATCATTTCTTAGCTAAGCTATAAATGATGAGAGGAAATGCTATTTTAGATAGAATAGTATTAATAAGGTTTTGGACAGAGTAGTATTTAAACAGATATTTAAAGAAAGACTTGAAGAAGTTTGTTTGATTATACAGAGAGAAAACATTCCCAGGAATAAGAGCATAAAATGAAAAAGGTGAAGGCTCCTGGGAGGAGGCCATAAACATGCTTGGTGTTTCAACTTATTGAGCATGAAGAGTCAAACTGTCATGCACATCCACTTTGTATCCCGTAAGGTGACTAAACAGTTAGAACAATTCAAAACCATCATATTCTGAAGCAAAATGGTAGATATTCATTTCTTTTTCCATGAGATTCAAATAAGCTTTGTGGAGGGAGAAATCATAGTGAATCTAATCAGACAGTAGATAGAGGAAGGAGAAGCTACACAAGATCACCACATGTTTACCAGATGTTAGGGCATTTAAATAAGTCAAACCATTCCATCTTCATACCAACCTTATGAGGCTGCCCCTATTATCTTATCATTCCTCCCACATCAAGTGTCCAGGAAGAACTAAAACTCAAGAGAATAAGCCTGCTGATGAAAGCAGGCAGCCCAGTGCATGCCACTCACTGGGCTTCCAAACTGCTTCTCCAAAAGAGGACAGCTATGGCTTACACAGGTGTCCTTAATTATCTATTTGTTTCCACTGCCATTTTACCAAATGATTAGCTATTCTTTAAAATCCAGAGTATAATATCTAGTGGTTACTCTAAATGGCCTATGATACATTAATTAACCTGGGTGCACACCTTGCAGGGCTCTTTTAACACTGACGTGATTGTACAGAAAGAAGACCCATAGGAGAGTATTCTCTTCTTCCTCCCATACTTACTAAATGCTTGGTTAGCATTTTGACACCAATAATGGGTACTGGAGTTTATCCATGTGCCTGTAGACTGCTCTGTGAACCTGATGGAATATACATTCCTGGAGGGTTAAAGATCCAGGAAAAATCATTAAGCAATTTCAGCTTCTCTCAGGAGGCTGCCATCTAACCAGCTGTGTGCCACTGGGCAAATGACTTGTGCTTTTTCTGAGTTTCAGTTTTCTCTGAAAAATGAGGGCATATGTCTCTAAAGGGAATTTTATTTTGCCTGTTAGTCCTGATTCTCTTAGAGACATATCCAGGTTTGCAAGTGTAGTATAAAGTGGATGATTTTGATGGAATTGGTTGATGCCATTCTACTGTCTATGCACATGCATACACACACACACACACACACACACACACACACACACACACTACACACATATACACATACACACACATACACATACACACTACACACACACACACACACATACACATACACACACTACACACACATACACACATATATATATACACATACAGACACTACACACACACACAGAGAGAGAGAAAGATACAGAGACAGAGACACAGAGACAGAGAGATAGAGACAGAGAGACAGATAGAAAGACAGAGACAGAGAGACAGAGAGAGAGACAAAAACAGAGAGACAGAAACTGTGTGCTGAGGGAAAACAGCTTTGGAGGTACTGTATGGTCCTGAATGGCCAAAATATTCATTCCCTGAAGGTGACATTAGCATCTAACATAGTAAACAGCCTTTAACAGACTGTTCAACTTGGATGTCTCAAGACTTCATTTGGTTTGGGTTCTGGTCCCATTTTTCCCATCCTCCCTTGAGGATGTCACTTCTTCCCAGTTCAGTGTCAACTAATATCTCCAAAACTCATCTTTACTTGTCCAAGTCCCAGATCACCATTATCAAGGGCTAACATAATGTCTGTTTTAGGTTTTCTCAGGGGCATGTCCAGCTCAAAATGCTCAACTAGATCCCCTTCTGGGGAGAAGACCTCCTTCTCACTGGTTTCACATTTATCCACTTAGTAGCTCAAATTTATAATCATTTTTTTTGTATTTTTAATTCATGATGGAGTTAGTTAATCACAAGATCTTATTGATTTTATTATTTTGTTACTCTCAAGCATATCTACTTCACAGATGTTGTCACCAGCCTCCAAGTTACCACCAACCTGCTTTCTTCCTGAATCTTGCAATAACTTTTTAGATGGGTTCTCTCATTCCACCCTTGTATAAATTCTAACTGACATCAAATATGTCCGTAAAAATACATTGTGATCATGACTTCCTGAGTCTGTCTAGAAAATCAGCAATGTAGCCAGTATGCGCTATGGTCATTCCATATCCTATATCACTTCTCTCTGTCTCAGGGCTTAGCCACACTGGATTTGTTTCATTCTATATCTAACCTGCTAAACCCCAAAGAGTCTCATATAGAGTTTCTTTGTCTGGTAAATTCTAACTACTTTAGGTCTCCAGTTGTGGGGCAGGCAGACATCTAAGACAGCTCCTGAGGTTCCAGTTTCCAATGCATTTTCAGCCTATGTAGGAAACCTGAGCAACGGCAGCTAGCTTCTTGAGTTTGGGTGGGTACTCCAAATAGAAGGAATACACTTATGTGGGTACAATGCCCATCACTTGACTATGGGTTCATCAAAAGGGAGATTCTTCCAAATTACCCTGAAATTGTCAGATAAATTCTTATCATAAGTAAAAATGAGTCCCCTATAGGCCTTAAAACAATATGCTTCTATGTTGTGAGGAGTCCTATGAGAACAAGAGATGTGAGCAGCATCTGGAAGCTGAGTAAAGTGCCTAGCTGACAGCTTACAAGAAAATGAAGCATTCATCCAATGACCAACAGGAAATAATAATCACATAAGAGACTGTTGAACTCCTGATTACAGGATGTACTTGAGTTATACTCAGACTCTTGACCTTTGCAAACTAAGGAGGCATAAGCAAGCTGTCTCGAGATTCTAGGATTGAGATTATTTCTTCTCTGGTGATATGAAACCAACACACATTTTAGCAAATTAATGCTATAATAGTATATTAATTAAAATTAATGCTTTGCTATTACAGTGACAATATAAAGTATATAGCTTTGCCCAAGTGATATTGCCAAGACCTAGAATATTTCTAAGCAAATACTTAGTGAAAAATGACTGTTAAATCAGTTTATGAAGAACCCGGGATCTAGATGTTTGATAGTTTCTCCACATTATTGATTGCCTTCTTAAAACATTTTTTATTACTAGAAAAATATTAATCTTCTTGATATCACAAAGCTTTCCATGTGGTTAAATTTGTGGGAAATTAAGATAAACTTTCCTCTAGGTGACAACCAAGAAATTTCCAGGGAAAAGGGTCAGAATAACACTTTATCTTTCATCAAAATTGTTTTGCAACTAGTTGAATATGAGGCAATATAGTCTTTACACCATCCCCAATAAGCCTTCGTATTCAACTAAGAAACAGAGCATTAAGAGTCTGAGACATTCGATGTTTGACCAGCTGAGTTATGCCATAGTAATAACCCCAGATATCAGTGAGTAGAGGTGGTAGAATTGTCAATAAGACACCATTAACTACAACCTAGAAAGATTGCTAATCCATATTTAGTTAGAGTCTTCGTGAAAAGTACACTCTGGTATTGAAAATAATGTGTGCTTGCACACATATTTGGGAGAAACTACATCATTGTGTTTATGATTTTTTTGTTGTTATCACAAATAATCTATCCACTTATGAGCACTCACAGTCAGGTTCTAGTCATTAACCCATGGGCTGTTGTGTTCTCAGTGAATGTGAGTTATGAACAGTTATGAAATGAGCAAGACCCAGAAAGGACAGGGAAACTGGCATCTGCTGCTACTGAGGAAGCCATAAGACTAGGGATATGTTTCTAAGGTGGTGGAGACAGGCTGGCAACTCTCTTGTACCTGTACCTCTTATTGCTCTAAACCACAGGATGCTACAGAATGTGTACTATATTTTACTAATGGGGTTTTTTTTTGCCTAAAAGTTATGAAAAAGCTGTTAAGAAATGGGGTTTCACCATTGGGCTGAACATAGAAACCCCAATGGAAGAGCTAGGGGAAGGACTGAAGGAGTTGAAGGGGATTACAACCCATAGGAAGAACAATATCAATTAACTGGATCACCAGAGCTCCCAGGAACAAAACCATCAACCAAAGAGTACACATGGATAGGTCCATGGCTCCAGATACATATGTAGCAGAAGATGGCCTTATCTGACACCAGTGGGAGGGGAGGCCCTTGGTCCTGTGGAGGCATGTTGCCCCAGCAAAGGGAGGATGCTAGAGCAGTGAGGCAGGAGTGGGCGAGTGGGTTGAGGAGCATCCTCATAGAGGCAACGGGGAGGGGAGAGGGAGGATGGGATGAGGGGCTTTTAACAGGAAAACTGGGAAGGGGGATTTTATTTGAAATGTAAACTTCCAAGCAAACAGCCCCAAGAAGCAAGCTGGAGTGACTATTCTAATATCGAATAAAGTAAATTTCCAACCAAAAGTTATCAAAAAAGATAAGGAAGGACACTTTTTACTCATTACCGGGGAAATCTCTCAGGAGGAACTCTCAATCCTTAACATATATGCTCCAAATAAAAAAGCACCCACATTCATAAAAGAAACCCTACTAAAGCTCAAAAAATACATTTCACCCCACACAATAATAGTGGGAGACTTTAATACCCCACTCTCACCAATGGACAGATCAGGGAAACAGAAACTGAACAAGGACACTGCAAAACTAGCAGAGACTTTGAACCAACTAGAATTAATAGATATATACAGAACATATCATCCTAAAGTAAAAGAATACACCTTCTTCTCAGCACCCCATGGCACCTTCTCGAAAATTGACCACATAATTGGACACAGAACGAGCCTCAATCGATATAAGAAGATTGAAATACTCCCATGCATCCTCTCAGATAACCATGGTCTATGGCTGGTCTTTAACAACAACAAAGACAACAAAAAGCCTACGTACACATGGAAACTAAACAACGCTCTGTTAAATGATAACAGGGTCAAAGAAGAAATAAAGATAGAAATTAAGGACTTTCTAGAATTCAACGAAAAAGAAAACACAACATACCCAAACCTATGGGATGCAATGAAAGCAGTACTGAGAGGAAAACTCATAGCCCTAAGTGCTTCCAAAAAGAAACTGGAGAGAGCTTACTTCAGCAACCTGACAGCACAGCTAAAAGCCCTAGAACAAAAGGAAGCAGATATACCCAAGAAGAGTAGACGGCAAGAAATAATCAAAATTAGGGCAGAAATAGACCAAATAGAAACAAAAAGAACCATTGAAAAAAATCAACAAAACCAAGAGTTGGTTCTTTGAGAAAATCAACAAGATTGATAAACCCCTAGCCAGACTAACTAGAGGGCAAAGAGAGAGTATCCAAATTAACAAAATCAGAAAGGAAAGTGGCGACATAACAACTGAAACTGAGGAAATTCAAGAAATCATCAGATCCTACTACAAAAACTTATACTCCACAAAATTGGAAATGTAAACGAATAAAATGATTAATAATAAGAAAGAAATAGAGCTTCTTTTTTTATTACAGAGACATCTCACTAATAATTATAACTCAATTCGTATTAGTTTTCCATTGGTCTAATGAATATAGATAGCTGTGCCTATCTAGTCCACATAAAATATACAAATATATGTAATATCACATTAATCTTTAATATGTAACACATTTGTAATATTTAATATGTAATATATTGTAGTGTACCTGGAATCTGAGTCTCTTTTCCCTTGGTGTACATGGAAACAGCCTTCCAGCTAGCTATGTGAGGTGAAAAATACATGATGAATTTTGAGCCATGAATTCTCTGAGGGAACCTGGAAGAGCCCTGTGGAATTTATCCTTCCAAGATCTTGACAAAGGTGGCTAATAAAGTTTCCATCTTGGCTCACCTAGTTAACAACAAAGAACAGTATCTACAGTCCACTCAATTACCCTAAAAATCAAAAAGTGACTTTCACCTGAAACTTGAGGGAACAAAGTCTTGAGTGATACCCACAGACTTTGGATAAATCTGTGGGACTGGGTGAAGTCATAGAGTCAGAGATAAGGAAAGAGAACACAAGATTGAGCCCAAAGATATCCCAATATTTAGATATTAAATAGAAGAGGAAGGTGACCAAGAAGGTTAAGAAAGTGAAGCCAGGAGACACATGAAAGATATCACACCATCTTCAGGACTCAGACTGAAGGCTTTTCAAAGAGGGAATGAGTCTCTATTGGACAAAAGGAAAACATCAAGGGTGGTCCATGGAGTCTTGCCTTACACAGTCTATACAGAGGCAACCTTGAAGCTATATTGAAGGGGCAATGAAATGGGCACAGGACACAAGTCAAGTATTTCAAGACATTTTTCTGTACATTGTAGAAGAGAGACAGAATCCTCATTAGATTGTGTGGTTATGTGACATTTTTAGTCCTCATATTCAAACATGAGGAACGCAGTCTTAGTGACTGAATAGAGAGGCCAACATGAACATGCAGAGGGAGAGGAGACAATTACAGGAAAAAAATACTTGAGAAGTCTTTATGAGAAGGCATCTGGAAGTCATGGCTGGGCTCTGGAGCTAGTGTCAGACAGTCATACATAGCAGGGGGAGGAAAGGGAAAGAGTATGGGGGAGGGGCAGAGGATGTTTCTGATTGTGTTCCTAGGCAAGAACTTCAGTTAAGGTTGCAGAACATAAAATAAGATTAAAGAGGCCAGAGGTCAATATGATATAACAGCAGGCTGTTATGTTCCAACCCAAGCACATCCAGATTTCAGTCACATGCCACCTAAAAATAAATAAATAAATAAATAAATAAATAAATAAACAAATAAATAATATCTACTACCAAACATAAAATAATAATCTCTTTTCCAATACTCCAGCCAATACTCCATTTTAATTTTGTCTACTGATGACTGCCACATTCACTTGATTGTGAGCACAGGTGTGGCTTTTGTTGACTGATGTCTCCCGAGTATCTACAGTCATGCCAAGTTCTGTGTGTTTAATGGATAACAGCAATGAACAAGCAAATGAGCAAAAGAAGCAGAGGAGGAGGAGGAAGAGAGAGAAGGATGAAGAGGGGCAGGGAAAGAAGGGAGGAGTAAGCTACCTAGTTACTCAGCTGTGCAGGAGAAAAGGTACAATCCTGGGCTCTCTGAACATCCTCGGAGCC
Source organism: Micromys minutus (assembly GCF_963924665.1). Taxonomy (NCBI): domain Eukaryota; kingdom Metazoa; phylum Chordata; class Mammalia; order Rodentia; family Muridae; genus Micromys; species Micromys minutus. Next base: position 42,238,294 of record NC_137957.1, on the reverse strand, counting down.
ATTCGAGGCTATGGTCATGATTTAAAGGGGAGCAGCTCACATGGTTCTGCCACTGCATTCAGCATCCAGATACAGGCAAAGAAGGCAAAACTTAAATCAAATTTAGTCAGGGACCTAAGCCAAAGCACCGAAGGGATGCAGAGTTCAGGAGCTTATTTGAGAAAAGGCTTAATGGCGGCAAATAGAGCTGCGGCTGGGTAAAGAGGGAAGCAGAATGAGGGTTTTAAAATGTTTGCAGTAATTAGTCAACGGGCCCATTATCATATTTAGTTTGCTTTTTAATTATACCTAAAACATTTAAGCTCACACCAAGCAAGTTTCAGTTCCAAGTATTAACTCCCATTCTTGCAGAGTCTAGTTATGATTCTTGGTTTCCTAAACAAGATTTATTTCATTGTTGCATAGAAGCACCAAGTGGAGAGAAGGAGGAGGAGGAGGGGGAGGAGGAGGAGAAGAAGAAGAAGAAGAGGGGGAAGAAGAAGAAGAGGGAGAAGAAGAAGAAAACAACAACAACAAAAATCCACAAACTAGCATTCAGCACCTACGTGCTGATGAATTTGCTTTGCTTTCTCAACTAAACACATCATGGGAAATAGGAACTCAAGACTGGGAGCTTCTCATTTAAGTGGAGTTTGCACAGGGAACTTAGGATAGGGCAAACCGTTGGGTAATCAGAAGCAAAGGGGATGCCGTCAACAATTTTTATACTTTTAGAACTACAGTGTTGTCTGTGAGTCACTGAATGAAGAAGTAGATTTCAGAAGACCCATGGGCATTGATTAGAGGCTGAAAAACTGAACCTAGGCAGCCCAGAATGAATGTTGAAATGATTTACTGCTGTGCAGTTCAAAATAATATCCTAGCTGCACCCAGGAGCCTTCAGACTGAGGGTGAGGGGCCCTCGGGGGCAACCCTAATGCGTTTCTGAAACACTAATGGGCATGGGGTCTCACCACATATGATTTTCTTTCCTGCCCGCTGGCCTGCTAAGGTCAGGGAAATCATAGGCAGTATGGTTTCCAACTTTCATCTGCTGGAGTGCTGGCCATCTATGAAACTCTTTTTAATTTCAACATGTTTGGGGGAAAATGAGAATGGAAAAGGAACAGGAAAGCACAGGACCCCACTGAGCAGTAAACATCGCATTCCCCGGAGACCATCAGGGTCATAATTTCTGCCCAATTGGTTTAGTCACACTCTTAGCCTGAAAAATACCTTTGAGATGACCTTTTGTTTAAATTGTAGCAAATGGAATGGGCTTCACTTATGAAAAATCTAAGGGACACTCACTACAAAAGACCACTTAGAGGAAACAAGGGACTGAAATCACTTATCTGGCCAGCCCTGTCACTGAAGCTTAGTGGAGCAATTATACCTGACCTGCATTATCTGAACAGGGAAAGACTCAGTGTCCACAAATGTTGTGCAAGTTGAGATGAAGGGATTATACAGGGACTGTGGAAAACATGTGTGGTTTTCCTGGGACTCTCATTCCCCCGAGGAAGAGAAATGCACCCCCAGAGCCAGGGAGTCTAAATCTCAAGCTAATTGTACAATGTCTCCAGCATTTCCCTTCCGGAATGCCAAGCCAGGTAATGTCTATTCTTCATTTAAGACCTAGGGCATAGTCTTTTAACTTCTGAGAGACCTTAAAACTCCCTTTGTGATTTCAGAAAAAAAAAAAAAACAAACAAACAAACAAAAAAATAACAAACCAAAAGGTGTTTTTAGACTATGTTATCCTTTGTTTTTTTCATTGTAGCCAAAGCTCTGTGATGCACTGTGAAGGATGTTTGCACTGTCAGACCACTGGTCTAGAATCTTCCCTTGCACTCCATCAAGAGGTGGAATCTCTGACTTTCCCTTTTGATCCTGCCTCTACCAATACAACACAGTTAAAGAGATCGCTGTAGCAATATGCTGCAGAAATGAACACCAACCTTGGGATTCGGCGGTCCTGTGACAAGGAAGACAGTAAGAAGCTCACACAGAAAGAAAGAAATGTATGCAGCCCCTGCCCCAGCTGAGAGCTCAGCTGACATTAATGCTTTGACAGGGACCACTCTAGGACCTAGTGGGACTTATCCACAGTGATGTCTGGTGGAGCCAAGAGAAACTGTCCCTGAGTATCCCTGCCTAACTGCAGATCTGAGAGCAAAGCAAATGATAGTGTTTCAACCCACAAACCCTGGAGTCGCTTATTATGCAACAACAGATAACTGGACTATTTATTCATGTTTGAGTCTCCAGTGCCTGGCAGAGGCTCTGGGATCCAACAAGTTTGAAACATGCATTCATAAAGGACTGATACACTGTAGGAGCTGGAAGAGGGGAGGGGAACTTTCATTCTCTGGGCAAAGTACTTGCACCTTGTCTGCCTGTTTTCTTCCCCGTGAATGGCAATTTGGGGTGTTTCCTTATACAGACTTCTGCTTCCCAAGTTTAAAAAACTTGGCTGAGGGAATTCAGCTCTGCTGTTAACAGACAATTAACTCATGTTGGCATCAGAACAAAAGTGCAAGTGTCACCAAGAACTCTGTGGGCAACTTATCCAATGTGCCCAGGCAGAGACTCAGAAAGAGATTCCTTATAGTCGTCATAAAGGTAGGGGCTACAGTGCTACAATGTGAAATCTTTGAGTGTTGCAGAGAAGAGGGTTGTACAGCCTTAAGTTAAGGGACATCGGTGTTCTGATAGACAAAGAGCTTGTGGCTTCTCGATGTTTGCTCCCATTCTGGCATGCCTCCTTCCACTCCTAGATGACCCTCCTTAGCTTTGTGAATGAGAAGTTGGAGCCTTAGTTCTAAGGAGCTCCTTCTCCCTGTGGCTCTTGGTTAGAGTTAGAGCCTACAGCGAAGAACACTTGGGTGGAAAGCTGAAAAAGGAGAGTTGTACAGACAAATGTGAGGTTCAATGCAGCTCTAGATATCTAAAAACCTTCCCTGTGTTAGACACTCAGTTCTGAAGCAGCATTAGACTCCCAGGGTGAAAGAATGGAATGTGGTCTCCCTGAGTTGTAGTCATGGCTTTTCTACCAGTGCCACACAACCTACACCAAACGCTTAATTACAGAAAGACAGAATGGCTGGTGTTCCCAGATCATTTCAACTGTAAGAGGCCCCAGTGAAGAATTTTAGGAAGAAAACTTGGGGTACATGGACAGGTAGAAAAATTTCAATAATTAGACAATGGAAATTAAGCTGTATTAAAGCAAAGGGCAGGTTAGGGAGGGACTGCATCCAGGCAGGGCCTCTCCACAGGTTCCAATACTGATCATGAACTTAATTTGTTTCTTGCTTTGTGCCCTGTAACCTGGTCTCCTAGATTCCAGCCAAATTGAGCGAGTTCCTCAGTCTCAACCCTCTTCTGCCATTCAGAGTTATTGATTTTTCCTACACTCACATGTCAAGGAAACACAATAATGGTGCATTCTCAATTAGCTGCCTTCCAGAGCCAGGATTATGAATGCTAATTTCATCCTCTCTCTGCTCAAGTTTCCCCATTAATATAAAGACCTGCCTTGAAATCACAAACAAAAAATTAGTTCCTCATAATTCTGGATGTTTATAACTCCACCATACCTGGACACATGGAATTATTTCGTGTTTCACTACTCTCAACACTAGTGGGCACTAGAGGTATATGAATGAATGAATGAATGAATGAACAATTCCACTCAAAACCATCATTATCAGAAACCATTGACTAATCTCAAGTTAAACTTTGTACCTTGCCCCAGTGTTACCGAATTTGCAAGTAAGACTTATCAGGCTTAACTAATGACATTCATATTTAAATTTCCTTCTTTTGTAAGAATGGTGAGCAGGAGACCATGGATTGACAGTGGCTTTGAAGCTCTTCTGTCTCTCCACTTATTCATAAATGGTTAGTGTCAATTCAATATGTATACTTCATAATTCTTGGTAGCTAAGTTGCTAAGATGTAATTAAAATGAGGAACAAAACGATACCATGAAGGAAGGGCTTCACTGCCTGTTGGCTGCAGCAATATGATTCTCCCATACCTCACAGCACAATGACAACTGCACAAAATGTGCTTTATCCTAAAACATTCCAGTTTTGAGCTCCAAGGAAATGTCTCAGATCATGTTTCTTCTTGTGGCAAGTAACAATAGTCTGAAATACACTTTCAGATCTTCTGCTGTGCCTCAGAGAATGGATATTATTTTCCACTGAGCTGTGATTTTTTTCTTTTTTGGTGTGTGTTGGAAGAATACGAATGAGTCATATGAAACTATGTATTGATTTAAGATAATCTTTTGATCAAATCAGTTCAAGGTAACTTTGTACTGGTCGTCTCGACCTGGCAACGGAAATGTTTTGATTCAACTTTTTCTTCCTAAATAAACAAAAGCAGGCCTTAGAACTTTAAACTGAATTCAGATGTTAAACTGGAAACCAGTACTTAGAGGAGAGGGGTAAGAAAAAGCACCTCTCCCTCCATTACCACTGTGATGAAACAGCCTGAAGCAGCTGCTATTGTGTACAACACTGTTTCTCTGAGATAATGGTGGACAATGGTAAAAAAAACTGAGTCCTGGTAGAGAGCTGCCACTTACTAAGTCTCTTATCTTCTTAGACACTACTACTTTTACTTCCCCTAGACACAGGTTAGAGACCTCAGTCCAAGAAGAGAAAGGGACAAAGATGAATATCTGAAAATTCCTGAAAAATGCTTGACTAGTTAACAAGTCACTCCCTCATTATTAATTAAATCATTAGCTATCATTAAGCATTTAACATATGTCAGATTCTCCTAACAAGAGTACAGGATAGATCTCAGAATTTGGCTGCACCCAATCCCACAACATCCAGAGGAAGCCTGTCACCCAGGTGCTTGATCACAGGATCACAGGATCTCTGAATCTCAGGAACACAGGAACACAGGTGTGCTAACAGGCCCAGAATCACAGAGGAAGCTAGACTCCCAGGCTATCAGATATACCCAAAAGCACTGAAGTTTGACGCACCAACGAACATCAGGAGATTGGTCATACTAAGACTCCAATGTCTCAGAGGTGGCTTGACTCTCAGGAGCTCTGGCACACTCAGGAACCCAGCATCACAGAGACACCTAGACTCTGAGTACTGACAGAATCAGGATCTCAAGAATGACCAGCTTCAGTCAGAGACAGTTAGGGCACTAGAGACAACCAGATGGCAAGAGGCAAATGCAAAAACATAAGCAACAGAAACCAAGATATCCAGACTAGCTCCCACTCCAGCTAGTCCTGGATATTCTATCACACCTGAAAGCAAGATTTAGATTTAAAATAATATCTCATGATGATGATAGAGAACTTGAGGAAGAACATGAATAACTTTTTAAAAGAAATACAAGAGAACACTACCATATAGGAAAAGGAATTGGACAAAATGATCCAGGATCTAAAAATAGAAATAGAAACAATAAATAAATCATAAGGAGAGACAACCCTAGAAATAGAAAACCAAGGGAAGAGATCAGAAATCATAGATGCAAGCATCACCAACAGAATACAAGAACCAGAAGGAGAATCTTAAGGGCAGAAGATACCACAGATATTATTGATACAACAGTCAAAGAAAATGCAAAATGCAAAAAGCTCCTAACCCAAAACATCCAGGAAATCCAGGACACAATGAGAAGATCAAACCTAGAAATAATAGGCATAAAAGATAGCAAAGATTCCCAACTTAAAGGACCAGTAAACATCTTCAATAAAATTATAGAAGAAAATTCCCTAGCCTAAAGAAAGAGATGAGCATGAACAAAAAAAAAAAAAAAAAAAAAAAAAAAAAAAGCCTACCGAACTCCAAATAGACTGGACAAGAAAAGAAACTCTAGCTGTCACATAATAGTCAAAACATCAATGCACAAAACAAAGAATATTAAAAGCAGTAAGGGAAAAGTCAAGTAACATATAAAGGCAAACCTATCAGAATCACATCAGTCTTTTCAACAGAGACAATGAAAGCTAGAAGATCCTAGACAGATGTCATTCAAACCCCAATAGAACACAAATGCCAGTGCAGGCTACTATACCCAGCAAAACTGTCAATTGCCATAGGTGGAGAAACCAAGATATTCCATGAAAAAAATAAATTTACACAATACGTTTCCACAAATCCAGCCCTACAAAGGATAGTAGATGAAAAGCTCAAACACAGGAGAGAAACTATACCCTATGAAATGCAAGAAGATAATCTTATTGAAACAAACCCAAAACAATATATCCACACAAACATAATTCCTCTTCTAACAAAAAATAACAGGAAACAACAGTCACTATTCGATAATATCTCTTAACTTCAATGAACTCAATTCCTCCATAAAAAGACATAAACTTAGAGACTGGATATGTAAAAATAACCCAGCATTTTGTTGTATACAGGAAACATACCTCCATGACAAAGACATGTTACTATCTCAGAGTAAGAGATTAGAAAACAGTTTTCCAAGCAAATCATTTACAAACAAGAAACAAACAAACAGGACTCCTAATTCTATCTAATAAAATTGACTTTCAACAAAAAGTTATTAAAAAATAAGAAAGGATATTTCTTTGGAATATCTTCATCAATGGAAATATTTACCAAGAAGAATTCTCAATTCTGAACACCTATGCTCTAAATGCAAGGGCACCCACATTCATAAAAGAGACTTTACTAAAGCTCAAAGCATACATTGAACAATACACAGTAATAATGGGAGACTTCAGCACCACACTTTCATCAATGGACAAGTCATTGAAACAGAACCTGAACAGAGACACAGTGAAACTAACAAAAGTTATGAACCAAATGGATTCGACAGATTTCTATAGAACATTCCACCTTAAAACAAAAGAATACATCTTCTTCTCAGAACCTCATGGTACCTACTCCAAAACTAACCATATAGTTGGACACGAACAGGTCTCAACAAATACAAGAAGACTGAAATAATCCCATGCATCCTATTGGATCACCATTGACTAAGGCTGGTCTTCAACTACAACAAAAACAACAGGAAAGCCACATACACATGGAAGCTGAACAATGTTCTACTCATGATAACTTGGTCAAGTAAAAGATAAACAAAGAAATTAAAGACTTATTTAGAATATAATGAAAATGAAGGCACATTATACCCAAACTCATGAGATACAATGAAAGCAGTGCTAAGAGGAAAATTCATAGCTCTGAGTGCCTCGAAAAAGAAACCAGAGAGAGAATACACTAGCAGCTTGACTTCATGAATACATGCATGAAAGCTTTAGAAGAACAACAAAAAAATCACATACAACCTAGAAGAGTAGAAGGCCAAAATCAATCAAGTAGAAACAAACAGAATTATACAAGGAATCAACAAAACTAGGAGCTGGTTCTTTGAAAAAAATCAAACAAGACAGATAAAACCCTAGCCAGACTAACCAGAGGGCACAGGGACTGTATACTAATTAACAAAATTATAAATAAAAAGGGAGAAATAACAACAGAAATGAAGGAAATTCAAAAAGTCATTAGCTCCTACTACAAAAGCCTATACTCAACAAAACTGAAAAAATCTGGAGATGAAATTGACAATTTTCTAGACAGATACCAGGCACCAAAGTTAAATCGGGATCAGATTAAACCATCTAAACAGTCCCATAATCCCTAAAAAAAATAGAAGCAGTTATCAAAATCCATCCAACTAAAAAAAGCCCAGGACCAAATGGATTTAGTGCAGAATTCTCTCAGACTTTCAAAGAAGACCTAATACCAACCAATACTCTTTAAACTTTTTCACAAAATAGAAAAAGAAGGAGCACTGCCTAATTTGTTCTATGTAGCCACAATTACACTTATACCTAAACCACACAAAGACCCAACAAAAAAAGAGAACTTCAGACCAATCTCTCTTATGAATATCAATGCAAAAATACTCAATAAAATTCTTGTGAACCGAATCCAAGAACACATCAAAATGATCATACATCTTGATCAAGTAGGCTTCATCCCAGGGATGCAAGGATATTTCAATATATAGAAATCTATCAACTTAATCAACTATATAAAAAAACTCAAAGTAATAAAAACACATGATCATTTTATTAGATGCTGAGAAAGCATTTGACAAAATTCAACACCCTTTGATGTTAAAAGTCTTTGAAAAATCAGAAATTCAAGGTCCATACCGAAACATAGTAAAAGAAATATACAGCAAACCAGTTGCCAACATCAAACTAAATGGAGAGATACTTCAATCTCACTAAAATCAGGAACTAGACAAGGATGCCCACTCTTTCCCTACCTATTCAATATAGTACTCAAATTTCTAACCAGAGCAATTAAACAACCAAAAGAGGTCAAAAGAGTATAAATTGGAAAGGAAGAAATCAAAATATCACTATTTGAAGATGATATAACAGTATACTTATGTGACCGCAAAAATTAAACTATTGAATCCTACTCCTGATAAAAACTTCAGCAAAGTGGCTGGATATAAAATTAACTCACAGGGTAAACAGAGGGAGAAAAAAATTAGGGAAACAACACTCTTCAAAACTTATAGTCACAAACAATATAAAATACTTGGTGTGACTCTAACCAAGAAAGTGAAAGATCTATCTAACAAGAGCTTCAAGTCTCTGAAAAAGAAATCAAAGAATATCACAGAAGAGAAAAAGATCTACCATTATCATTGATTGGCAGGATTAATATAGTAAAAATGCAATCCCCATTAAATTCCAACTCAATTTTTTATAAAGTTGGAAAGACCAATTTGAAAATTCATTTGGATTAACAAAAAAATCCCCAAATAGCAAAACTATTCTCAACAATAAAAAAACTTCTGGAGGAATCAAGATCACCAACTTCAAGCTGTATTACAGAGCAATTCTTGTAAAAACTGTATGGTATTGGTACAGAGACAGGCAGGTAGACCAATGGAATAGAATTGAAGACCCAGAAATGAACCATACACCTATGGTCACTTGATCTTTGACAAAGGAGCAGAAGCCATCCAGTGGAAAAGAGACACCATTTTCAACAAGTGGTGCTGGTTCAACTGGAGGTCATCATGTAGAAGAATGCAAATCAATCCATTCTTATCATCTTAAAAGGGGGAACACAATATTTACAGGAGGAAAAACAGAGACAAAGTTTAGAGCAGAGACTGAAGAAAGAGCCATCCAGAGATTGCTGGGATACATCCCACATACTGTCACTAAACCCAGACAATATTGTGAATGCCAAGAAGTACATGCTGACAGGTGCCTGATACAGTTGTCTCCTGAGAGGCTCTGCTAGAGCCTGACAAATGCAAACGTGGAAGCTCTCAGCCAACCACTGGAATAAGCATGTGGTCCCCAGTGCAGGAGTTGAAGAAAGGACTGAAGGACCTTTGCAACCCCATAGGAAGAACAACAATATCAATCAATCAGACCACCCCCCAGAACTCCCAGGGACCAAACCACTAACCCAAGTGTACTTAGGGGGTAACCCATAGCTCCAGTCACATATGTAACAGAGGATGGCCTTATTGGGTATCAACTGGAGGAGAGACCATTGGCCCTGTGAACTCTTGATGCCCCAGTATAGGGGAACGCCTGGGTGTGGAGGCAGGAGGAAGTGGGTGTGTGTGCATCCTCACAGAGGCGGGGGAGGGGTGGATAGGAGGATTTTGAAGGGAAAACCAGGAAAGGGGATAACGTTTGAAATGTAGGTAAAGAAAATAACCAATTTAAAAAAAAAAAAAGAACTCAGAATTCAGTTTATATTCATAAGAATTTCATGGAGTAGAAATCATACACCAGTTAATAAATGAAGTAATTGAGACATAAAGAAGTTAAAAACCTTACCCAATTGTCTACATAGTAAGTGGTACAGAGGTAAGATCTAAATCTCAGTTTTCTGGCTTCAGAGGCCATTCCTAACTTCTATCCTATGATTTTCTTCAAACAAATAGGCTTTTCTTTAGATTCAATAGTCTTCTGTTTCATTGCTTAAACCAGTTTCATCCATGAATGGTTTCATCCATCTTTAATTCCTCTCACTATCTTATAGACACAACAACAAACCACAAAATATTTGGATCAAGTATTTACTTTGGCAATCCTTAGCCAAATTCAGCCCTTGCTGCCTCTATCCATTCTCGCTGGGAGAAGTAAAAATGCTTAGCGATTTACAATAGGTATCACTAGCAGCGGCAACAGAGAGACCACAGTTGCTGCTAAGTGTTCTACAGTGTATAAGACCCACAGCAAAGAACTATATAGCCCCAAATGTTTCTAATATTTAGCAACCCTAGGATCAAATGGCTGTTATTACTTCAACACAGCCATAGAATTTAGCTGTTCACTGGGTTGGAAAAATTGCTCACTTCTTCAGAGTATATGTTGCTCTTATAGAGGACCAAAGTTCAATTCTCAGCACCTACATGGTGATGGCTCACAATTATTTGTAAGTCCAGTAGCAAGGGATCTGGCACTCTTTTCTGACCTTTCCCAGTTCTAAAAAACATGTAGTGCACATAAATACATGCATGCAAACAAGACATTCACACACATAAAATAAAATAATCTAAAAAATTAGAAATTAGTTATTCACAATCTTTTGTTTCAAATTCTAACATAGCAGATAGCACTGGAACGAGTCTCTAAGATAAAAAGTCCAGTAAGATAGTATCTTCTCTTAAAGAAACTACACAAGCCATATGGAGTACTTCACTCTAAAGTGTAGTATCCTAAATTTAGAGGGGAAAAATAGCAGATTAAAACAGAATCAATGCTTATCTCTATTGCTCCTGTTCTCTTTTGTCTAGCAAAGGTCCCCTGAATTACATGATTGTTAAGACCTCTGGCTGTCGGGTATTACGGATGTGGAATTCCATGTTAATATCAGTGGTACCAGGTGCTGCTGCTGCTCTGCTCAGGAGAGCTGGAGAAACAGAAGTAGCGTTCGCCACCTCTACCACCTTTGTCCAGTGACTGCCATGGGAGCCCTTGCCTTAAAAGTAACCCAAATCTCAACTGGGCAGCACACTAGAGATGACCTTCCCCCTTGCATCTTGCTATGCGCCACAATGGGAGAGCTGGTCCTGCACCTTGCTGGCTATGCCTGTAGTGCTTGCCCTGGTGGTATGGGTGTTGGGAGAACTGATAGGCTGACCAGCTCAGCTCTCACTCAGGCCCAGATCCAGGGCTTTGGGTTGGCCCACCCCAACATCTACTCCATCTATAAACTGCTTGAGTGTATGAAGAGTCTGGTCCTACAGATCCAGCGATGCCGGATCTCCATGACACATGACAGCAACGGGATGTCTGAGAGGAGTCACAGGATCAATATTGACAGTGTAGCAAAAGTGGAGGCTTCAAACCAGACCAATGACTCATTGCAGTGAACGTTTGCAAGCAAAGAAGTATAGACAAAAGGGTGTACTGTGGGACACGCTGTGACACACTACTGCTTCCAACAAGAGACAAGAGCTTTTTTCTTTTAGGGGGAGGTTGCAAGGGTACAGAGTAGATATGAAGAAGCAGGAAAACGGGTGGGATTGGAATTCATGATGTAAAATTAATGTAGACTCAATACCAAGTTTTTAAAAGTGGTCCAGGTTTGTTGTGCATTTTCTGCTCCACAGCTTCCTTGTTGGATCACGTAGAAGCTTGTTACCAGTTAAAGCTCAGCTAACTACTCCAGTTCCTGCCTATATACCTCCATGCTTCCCACCATGATGATAATGGACTAAACCTCTGAAACTGTAAACAAGTCCTCAGTTAAATGCTTTCTTTTATAAGAGCTGCCTTGATCATGGTGTTTCTTCATAGCAATAGAATAGTGACTAAGACATTCATTCAGAGTCACCAGCCTTCTGATATAGAATCTTGCATGTTACAATGTAATTGTAATATTGGCACCCCATGACATTCAGGCCATAGCCTGTATAACGGTAGTACCATTTTCTATTCGTTAAGAATATATCACAGACCCTGTCCCCACAATCAAGGGACAGGAGTTATGTAAAGTTGGAAAAAGAAAGCAAGAATCTATCTCAGATCTTGAGGAGTGTCGGCTGTAAGTCCTACAAATGTGTATGTCATCTATAAAATTATGATTTCATTTATTGCTTTGTGAGAGTCATCCATGAGAAGTCAGTATCATTTTCCATCAGCAGAACATAATTGAAGAAGCATCCTGGGAAAAACCCCACTGACTTTGAATAAAACCTAGAGTAAAAATTAGAATAAAAAATTGAAGATTTATATGTGGGGGGTCCCTTAATCCTCTTCCAATTCATGCAGTATTATCTTGCCTTCATTTTCAAATGTAGGAACCTGTGACCCAGAAAACCTGCATACTTAGTGGCCCAGAACCACTAAGCTCTGCCATAACTACACTGAGAGGCCAATCCACAATCACTAGAGGCCAAAAATGGAAATGAACTACAGTTTGAAGGGTTCCCCACTTTGCTATTGACCCTAATTTTCTTGGTTCCCTTTCTACCTGTAACTCTAGCTGTCTTTCCAGTTAGCTTCCTTACCTCCTTGACTTAGATACTCACACTTAACTTTCCTAGCCTGAACAGAGTTACCATTTCGTCTAAATTATTTTGTCTAATAAAGTCAGTGCTTAAAGACATGTGAAAAAAAATCTCAATAATCGCACTTCTATTATCATTTCAAGGAGAAATATATAATAAACTCATTCCTGAGTGTGCATGTATTTCTGTATTTGCTGCAGTCAGATATTTTTATCCTTACAGATTGGTTAACTCAGAAACTGTTTTGTGCATCTTAGTTTAAATATTATTAATAATATAAAATTATTATTAATTATTATTATTATTGCTGTTGTTGTTGTTGTTGTTATATGTGAATGTGCATACCCTCCTGGCTTGTACATAGAGGTCAGAAGATAATTTGTGGGAGTTGGTTCTCTCCTACCATTTTGTGGGTTCTAGGGATTGAACTGAGGTGCCTTTAAACACAGAGCCAGCTCAGTGGTATGAATCTTAGGTTAAATAGCTTAATTATCTATCACTTTGTACTTAAGTGTAACTCTGGGGATGGGATATTGTGCATTAAGTGAAGGCTTAGTTAGCTATGAGCCCAGAGCATAGTATTTTTGTTTACATAAGGGGAAGGACAATGCTGTAGGAGGAACTTCTGGTCATTCTTCTATTCTTCAAACACACTCCTCCATACATCTTCTCCTCATCCTCTTCCCACACACCAATGTCTCCTTGAAAATGGACACACAGAGTAGAACAAAGGCAATGCTCCCCCCCCCCCACATCTTAAATGAGAAAGAACTCTCTTTTGATTAGATTTGTCTTCTTTGTATTGGATCAAAAGAACAGAAACAGCTGTTTTTATTTGTTGTCTCTGTGTATCTTACTCACAGCCTGAGCTGCAGCTGCAGTCTCTTGGCCTTGGATTTTGATTGGCAGCCTATAGCCCTTGGCCATACAGTATAAATCTACTTACCAAGCATGGTGCAGGAATGATAGTAACTCAACGGTCTGTGGTTGTGATCCAGACCCTATTGTATCTTGGGCTTACTATCCACTACTTGTATTTTGCAGGGGTCCTGATGAGCTTTGCCTGTGTGGTCACTGCCTTTGAATTGTTTTCATGATCCTCAGAAACTTGGAGTTGACTCTCTTAAGAAGAGATCCCTATTTTTGTGACCAGACTTTCTTGATGTCATTTCTGTGCCATTTTGGAGCCTGGTTGAGTGTGTTGTAGTTCTCAGATTTGGTGATGTCTAAGTAGTGACCTGCAGCTGCCAAAGCAGCTAAGACCTGAAAATCCATAAATGCTTCAGAGAAACAACTTTCTCGGATCACATAGACCACCCAGTGATTCACGTTTCATCTGATCTTCTTGACTCCATCAGGAATAGCAAGGTCTATGTCTACCTCCTTTCCGAAATATTTTTGCCATGTGCACAGCCTGGGTTTTCTTTCTATTTCTCTTTAGGCTCTTTCTGAGTTCTTGTTCATGGCTCACCTTCATCCTCCACATTTGAAACATGGGTGTGTCCTGTGTTTCATCTTTGGGCCTCTTCTTTTTGTAGTCTTTTTTCTGAGGCAATATTTTCCAGGAATACACCTCTAGACTGGACCTCTTCTCAAATTCTAGACTTTTTCATCTGATGTCTCTACAGGAATGTCACCAACTCAACAAGTATATAAGGCGATTTATTATTTTCCACATCTTGGTAAATGGAAACTCCTTTATTTTGGTTTCTCAGATAAACAATGTAGTATAAGATAGTCTCTCTCTCTCTCTCTCTCTCTCTCTCTCTCTCTCTCTCTCTCTCTCTCTCTCTCTCTTCCCTCCCTCCCTCCCTCTCTCTCTCCCTCCTTCCCTCTCTCTCTTCCTCCTTCCCTCTCTCTCTCCCTCTATCCCTCTGTCTGTCTCTCTCTGTCTCTGTCTGTCACTCTCTCTGTCTGTCTGTCTGTCTCTGTCTCTGTCTCTGTCTCTCTCTCTCTCTCTCTGTCTCTCTCTCTCTCTCTCTCTCTTCCTTCCCTTTACCCAACTCTTTCTGTATATTTGGACTTCTGATATCTATAGATAGATAGATAGATAGATAGATAGATAGATAGATAGACAGACAGACAGGCAGATAGGTAGGTAGAGTAGAACTCATTATGTAGGCCAGCCAGGACAGACTGACCTTGAACTCACAAAGATCCACTTGCCTCTCCCTCCCAATTGCTGGGATTAGAGGTGTGTGCTACCATGTCCTGCTGACTTTTCCCAAAACTGTTTATTCAACTTGTCTGCATTTCAAAGAACTTTGCTTTTGAGCCTGATCATTATGGTCTCAGCTAAGTGCTGTGCCAAGCAAACATCTTTTCCTTAGATATTTAAAACAAGTCTTCTAGATTCACTACCATGCAACCCTTCCCCAAACCTGTTCTCATCCAAGAGGGCAGCCAGGGTGAGCTCAGGAACAGAAAACAGATCTCTGAGTTCTATTGCTGAACTGTTTTCATGGCTTCGCATGTCACCCAGATAAAAGTTAGACTCTCCTCCAGCCACTAAGCTCCAGCACCACCAGGCTTCCAGTTCCTTTTGCTGGTAAAATAGCTAACTATCTTTTGCACTGTTCTACTCTAGTTAACCCCTCACACTTTCCTCAATGACCCAGACGTGTCTCTGTTTCAAGGCCTTTGCCTTTGCTGTTCTGTTTGTCTGAAAGAGAGGCCTACCTTTGACAACTTCTAGAAAATTCCAAGCTCCTTTCAATACATCTGTTCCTTCTCTTGCAGGGACTTCATACATTAGCTTATTTGTGCTTGGTTTGATTCTTCTGCAAGGAAGGACTCTTGTATTTATTCATTGGTGAATTCCTAGGGCTCAAAGTGGGGCCTGTCGCAGGGTGAGTGTACAACAGTGTTTGCTGAATGGACGAATGTCTTCCAGATGCTTTGATTTATACAATTGGAATCATTGTATAATTGTTTAATATTAGGGCCTTTTCTTGTGTCCCACATGACTAATGGAGCAAGAAGAGGGAGAGTTTCATAAACACAATGGTTTCTAACACATTCTAAGGATTTCAAGGTAACCACGAGTTAAGTAATAATTTAAAGGAAAAGATATGTCCCTACAAGTGACAATTCAAAACCACACAGCAAAGAATGAATAAGAAACATAATTAGATATGAAAAGTATAAATTAATCATATGAGCATAATTTTAAGATGCAAAAAATAAATGAACTTGGGCTTACTCTTCATCAACATTGCTATAAACTGGTTTCTCTAGATTATTATGAGATTGTAGTAACTGAACATTGAAGACCCAGGGTGTCAAATACTTACTTGATAGTTAGACCTCAACAAAGGTTTAAAGATTAAATTTGTATCTGATGTCCTCACCTGATTTAAGAATAAAGGTTTTTACTTGTTTGACATGTGTATATGTTTATGCATGTGGACATAGTTAATGTTGCTGTCTCCACTTTTTTTTTTTTTTTTTTTTTTTTTTTTTTTTTTTTTTTTTGAGACAAGATCTCTTACTGAGCTTCTAGCGTATCATGTAGTGATTGGCTGGATTAGCTGGCCAGAAAGTTCTGGGGATATGCCTGTCTCTGGTCCCGCCCCCATCAGCATTGGGGTAATGGACACACAGACATGGACAGCTTTTTACATGACTGCTGGGGACCTGAACTCAGGTCCTTAGGTTTGCAAAGCAAGTCCTTACTCCAGCGCCAAGGATTCTCCAGTGTTTCTAGATATCCTGTGTTTAAAGGAGATAAAGATTCTTATGCTAAACTGAACTACGGAATCTGTCTTTATCCACTTGGAAAATCAAACCTCACTCTGAAATAGTCTTTTTCATAACATTGGATATTATGGAACAAAGATCCTAATGATACTGATCATTTGTAAGAGACACTTGGTGTCAATCATTTCAGATGTGCATGGATTCAGTTTTTCATTCTTTGTTTTGTGTCTTCTAATGAGTGGAAGTAACTGTTAAAATGGGCGTCTCTCTGCTACAACTGTTGGTAAAGCAGTTGATTTCCAGAAGAGCACTTTGGTTGATTTCCAAGTCTAGTAACTTAACAAATATACACATGGTGCTGAGGGACACTTGACTTCAGTTAAGACTTCCCAGTGCCCTTTAAGCAAGGCAACCTGCAAACACCCATTTTCTCTAGGAGCTGGCTGAGAACTCGGAGATGCAGAGAGAAAAGAGATGCTGCATTAGAGACAGGTACCACATGTGCAGACTGTGGGAGTTAGAGCAAGACTGGAGCTGGAAGGTTTTAAGGAAATAAAGAGGCCTGTCTGTCTGTTGGCAGTATATAAAGAACTTCAAGGAAAACCAGCAGTAAGGAAGCTGCAATACAGGGGAGAAAAATAGGCAATAAGAAAAATGCTTAGGGTGTTTTATTTTTAAGTTTTGCTACATGGTAATAATTTTCCACCTATTTTTTTCTGATATATATTGAAATGAATACATAGTTGTGAACATACTAAAAAGTTATAACAAACAAAATTAACTAGCATACTGCCAAATCACACCGGAATGCACCCATTATGTTGTGAACACACGTCCCAGCATGCTACAACTGAGCAGGCTGAGCAAGTCTCAGATGCAGGATCCACTAATTGCAGCTGAGTACCACAGTGAAGATGCTGGAGACACACGGAAAACTGGTGTGCAGTGTAGTACTACTTATTATCTGAAAAAGGATTAGGCCTTCTGCGTTTGAATGAATAACTCATGAAATGATTTTGAAATGAGCTATGCAGAGGAAGCCCCAGAATTGAGAAGAATAGTCCTGAAGCTTAAAATACCAATCTTTCATTAATGGCACAGAGCTCTCTCTTTTGATAGGCATCAAAAATTTTTAGCAAAGTCATAAAGGACTTTCATTATCTCAGACCATGTGGATGTTACGTTCTTTCTTTTCTTTTCTTTTCAATATAAAAATCCTGCCACCTAGAAGTGAAGCTTTGGGACAGAACAATGCCTTTTAAGAACAAATATAATGTGCTCTGCTCAGTTGGGCAGCATAGAAAAGCTTTTTGGGAACCCCACAAAGACAGTGAAAAGATGACATTTAATTTGTTTTGCTGTGCCAGGGAAACTACAACGTAAAGGGCTTGTGAGCAAACTGGCCCCACTGTCCTGGGATAGGAACCGATTCTTCTTAGGCATCTCACCATTTTCCCAATGTCTTGCTGGAGACATTCCAGAAAAATGCTGCTTCCTTACAGAAGATGTTCAAGGAATGAGGTCAGTTCCAGAAAAAAAATGCTGCTTCCTTATGGAAAATGTTCAAAGGATGAGGTCAGCCTACTAGGCTGGGAAAGTCCCATTTGTTCTTCATCTCCCAGTATGAACATATCCAGTGTGGGTGTAAAATGCCTCAAAGCAATGAAAACCTGGCTGTCTGAATTCAGTGATCTATCCCCCAGCCTTGAAAGGCAGAGAAGTCATTCCAGTTTGTGAAGATGTTTTTCTTATTGATCACACGAGCTTCATACAACGTGTAGGGGAATCTAAGAGTTACGTAACTCAGCTCACAGGGACACATATACACACACAGTACTGAATGCACAATAAACCTCCTGGGGATTATTCCGAGTCTTAGCAGAGCCTCTTATTTATTTAGTTCTTCTGCAAAACTTTTCATGCAGAGAAAATTGGGGTGGGAGTCGGGGTTGAAGGAGGCTAACAGTTGAGCTGGGAATCCTGTAAGAAATAATCTGAGTGCTTCTTTAACAACTAGAATCATTTTAAGAAAATCTAGCTGAGCGGTTTCTCCCCAGCCCTGTCTCTTCTTGTGTGCAAGGATGTCCACGTTCTTTATGGCTCTAGAAATGTAACCATGACCTCTAGGGGGGCTGATAGCATTTCATTTGAAGTTTTCTTTACCAAGTGCGAGCAGGACACTTCGTTATATGTACAGAACAGCAATGGAGGGGGGTTGTCAGATAAGCAATGAGAGCTTAAGACAATCCAGTTAATCAGAACAGAACGCTTTGTCATGAAGTCATTTGACACTTAACACTCTAACTGGCAAGTTGTGCTCCAAAATTGCCAAACACTGAAAACAAAGAAAAAAATTAAATTGTTCTGTCAACATGCCAAAGGCCCACTTAAAAATTTGACTATGAATGTTGATGTATGTTTATGCCCATGTGTGATTGTGTGTTGTGTGCATTCTCATACAAGAAAACTATTTACCTCTTTCTCCATTTGCAATCCTTCCGCTCTAATATTTCTTTCAAACACTTCTCTCTTTTCAGTCTGAGGGTTGGATTTTCTGTACACAAGAATGTAGTCAATTCGACATTTTCCGTCTCTAAAGTAAAGTCCATTGGATTTGTTTCGCTCTCGTACTCTCTGCACACAAAGAGAAAGAGACTGGTTCAAGCAGTCTGTGAGCCTGAGCTTGAGGTAAGTGAGGTTAAAGAACTAGACCCGAATACAATTCAGTTAAAACATGAACATGAGTTAGAAGCTCATGTTTGTGAAATGAAATGTGAAGACAAGGAACAATGATAGTTGAAAATGCATCATATATAGAGGGAAAACCGTAAGACAACTGAAAGTAGCAGGTGCTGACAACGATCTGAGCATCCACTGGTGAGAGAGCAAATGGAGGGTACTAACGTTGCAAAACATAATGCCATTGATCTCTTAAAGCCGAACATTTGCATGACATAAAACCCTAGAGGAATTCTTGGCAAGGCAACTAGAAAATGTAGATAAATATTTATAGCAGCATTGTTCATAACAATAAAACAATTTAAGATGAAGATATACTCAGGTATATGTAATAAATGGCCAAATACGGTGTGCACTGGATATACACTTTGTTAAAACCCTATTATGCAGCAGTGAGAATAAATACACGTAAGTTGCATTGAAAACTTTTACAGGAAACTAATAAGCTAAAGAAGACCACATAACAGAGTTTTCTATCGAATGTGAAACCAAATAAGTTTCTATGCATGCACTCATTACATGTAGTGAGAACATAGGGAGGATGGTGTCCTGGAAGGGTCAAAGTTGTGTTACAGGTAGCTGCAATGATTATTTGCCTATACTAGAAACAAAACAAACAAACAAGACTATTTTAAAGGCTGGGTGTGATAATACACACTCCTGAGCACAGACAGGGAGCTCTCTATGAATTTGAGGCTAGTTTGGTCGACATGGCAAGTTCGAGGCCACCCAGAGCTACGCAGTCTCTCGAGATAGAGATGATAGAGATAGAGATAGAGAGATAGAGTTAGTGGTAAAAATAGAGAAATAGAGGTAAGTAGGTAGACAGACAGACAGACAGATAGATAGACAGATAAATGGATGGATGGATGGATGGATAGAGACAGACTCATACACAGAGAGAGAAAAGAAAATATTTTACCTTGTTATCTTTGCGTATATGTATATATACAAGAATACAGGATACTTAAGATAAAACAATACACATCCTTCCATTTGTATGTACTCTGATATTAATTTTCCATTGCATTACAAAAGCAGTAACAAGTTAGAAATGCTGATGAGGAATACAACTTGAAAAGTATCTTTTTTATTCATAGATTGGATGATAGTTTGAGATGTTCATTTTGTTATTAAGCGTGTAACTTTTACAGAAGTCATACTAGTTATTTTATAGCAACCAAGACAGAAGATGAATGAATTGACTTTTCGCTCAGGCTCCTCAGACTGTACTAATGTAGGGCCAACCCTAAAGGAGAGCATTAAGTCTGAACTGCTAGAGCTGGAGCCAAGTGTCTCAGGCTAATAGATTTCTAAACTGAGTCTGAAAATCCAGCTGAGTGGAAATGGAAAGCCTGTCTTTTCTTGACCACAGACTACATCACTTTTTAAAATCACTATACAAATGGAAAATATGTGTGCATTTCATAACATGCTAGAATCACATCCATTCTCAAGCACCATGCATGCAACCTCACATCCAAAAAAGCCTGGGCCAGGAAGGCCTGTGCCCCGTGTTTCAGCATGAACAACTTTAACTGGTAACCACTGTTCGGTTCCTGCTTTACAAGACCCTTGGGAGCCATCCTGAAGATGCTCCTATTAAAAACTCTTTCCCAGACAGAACAGGCAACACCTGTCTTTCAAAGCAGGGATTTGATCTGGGGGTACAGTCCAGTGACAGAGTGTTGCTTAGGATCACAGGGCCCGGGGTTCAATTCTGAATGCTGTATTCAATACAATGACAAAACAACCACAAACACCACAAGGCTTTCCACAAGAGTACCAGGAAGCAGCCTGGCTCTGACTGAGAAGTTCTACCTCCAGCACAGCCCTGGCCTTTCCGAAACTATTTCTCTGGAAGGGAAATAAATAAGTTACTTTTGGAGGTCCTTTCAATGTCCCTTCATGAAGATATTGCTCACCATCCAAAGTGTTTAGAGATTACGGACAACTTTTTTATTTCTTAAAGAAAAGTGGGTGAGGAGGGACTGTGGTATTTGTGGGAGAGGCCTGCGAAGTTCTGTAGATGTTACTAATGTCTGCTGTTTAGGGAGTCATCCTTTCATTGTCTGGAATTTGAAGAACAAAAGCATTAGGAAGATGCCATCAACCACCTACTTTACCTCTGTGTCATTTCTGTGTGGCACGTATTCAAAGGGAACCTTGAACCTCATTGAGCCTTCTTAAAAGTGAACATCTCAAGAAATACCACTTCTTCACTGGAAGGGGACATGATCAGGTGGATCTATATTTAACTGCAAGGAAACCTCCCATTGCCAAAGCAAATAAAAACTCAGAGAGGCCTCAGATAATACCACAGTTTGAAAAGCTGGTGTGTTTTACATCGCATGTTTGTATGCTCAGGGGTTTCTACTAGAATGTTCATCTTTGTCAAGTGTCTTTTTATTAGTTAGGGACACCTAGACTGCCTTAAAAAGATGACGGAAAGTCAGGAGACCTTCCTCTGTACACATTAGATGTCTATATCTAAGACACCAAGTGCACAATTAACTTTTCAGTTTTGAGCGTATGTCCATTTCAGATCCTTGAAATGTGCTAGAACCACATAGACCTAGGATCCTACCTATGCTTCCCCCGGAGCCTGCAGTTTGATGGGATTTGGTTCTTAACAGTCTTCCGGGAGGCTGCACAGGATCCTACCTGAAGCCTTACATTTCCAGGAAGTCATGCAAGCTCTTACCTCTCCCCTTGCGTCTAGTCTGCTGGTGTCCTCTGAAGTACTGGTCAGATTTCCCGGGTGAAGGAGAGAATCATCATCTTTGCAAGGGCTGTTGACAGCCTCTAGTTCATCAAAAAGAATATTGACATCCTTGGCCACTAGAAGCAAAGCACATACATTAATGCGGACTAAGAAGCAGCCTGGACATCAGCACAGTGAGAGGAGGCATCTCCCTCTCCCTTCCTGCACACACCCCTAGTGACCCTGCATCCCCTCCTAAGAGAAAAAATATCAGACGTAAAACCTGTCTGACCGAACGGGTGACATCAGGCAAGATAGTAAAAGTAAAACATCTACATGTCATAAGCATAATTTGTCTTCCAGAACAACAAAAGGTAATTTATTCATATTGCTTTTATATAACTGTTTAGAGAAAGGTCTTTTTACTTAAAACTACTGAGGAATTCTAGGTTGGAAGGTGAGCTGTGCTTTTTAGTGCTATATTTTCCCACTTAAGAACCATACCCGTTGACAAGGCAACACATAAAAGTGCCACTTGCCTGACTTAGTAACCTTTATTTCTTCCGACATAATCTCTCTAGTAAATTTAAGAATGCAGCATGTAGTTAGTTTTCCTGCCTTCCTTCTTCCTCTAATGATGAATTAAAAGAAATAACCCATTCGGAGGCTCCCTCTATAGATTATTTATGTTAATGACCCAAGAATAAACAAAAAAACTATATGTCAGCATTCTATTGGGGTGACTAAGAAGTTCAAACACACCCTGTAGCACACCACAAAGAAAAGCCGAGTGCTACTGGAGGGGTAGACAGCCAGGACTCTTCTTCACCACCTCAAATTATAGCCCAATACAATGGGTGTGTGTGTGTTTTTTTTTTATTTTGATGCTTTAAAAATGCTCTATAACTTGCCAGAAGTTGCTGCATAAAGTGATTTGTGGGAGACTAGATTTGAATATCCATCCTTTCATTCAAAAATGTTTTAAATGAGCTCATATTATGTGTCAAGTGTTCCGGTGTGTTGGGCATATTCTGGTGACAAAAGAGTGATATGGCTCTTTGCCTTTATGGAAAAAGGAAACAGATTAAATAAATGCACACAATGAATAGTTAAAAAAAAGAAAAAGAGTCAGGCACAGAGAAGAAGAGATAATCTAAGCAGTCCGGGTATCCTGGTTTTAAAGCTATAGCTAAGCGTGTGGCTTTCTGCAATTCATTTGTCATTTCAAGTCTTTCTCTTGTAAAACAAAATGGATAGAAGTGGGATAAAGATAACATTCGTGGCTCACTGAGATAGGCTCAGTCATTGTCCACCTACGAGGCTGACCACATTTCTAGACCCTGTGAATATGTTCCTTTACATCAATAAAGGCTGCCAGGCATGCTCATATTAAGAATCACAAATGGGGGATGGTTTTTCCTGGATTACATGAAATTGCAAGGCAGTCAGAAATCAGAGAGGGGAACTAGGAGATGCTTTGCTGCTGGTTTTGAAGACAAAGGCCAGGATGTGGCCCACAGCAAGCAGGTGACCTCTAGAAGACAGAAAGACTAACACTACAGCCTCCAGCAGGAGTGCGGGTACCAGCTCCTTGATTTCCGGGTCTGACTTCTAGAGTGTCGGAACACAGATGTGTTGTTGGAAGATGCCAAGCATACGGCAATTAGCACACCAGCGCTGGTGAGTGTAATCCCCACCGGTATTTAGATTTCAGAGACCACATAGGAGAAAACATCATAGTCTTTCCATAGAGCTGGGCTCAAAGAGAGGAGCTGAAGGGGCTCAGATTTTTGAACATGCAATATGCGCAATGTTTCAGACAGATTGTCTGGCCACCCTGGGTAGAGAAGCTCCCCCTTTTGTGAGCATATTCTTCCCACTATTTATTTCTTCCCCAGAACTGTACACAGCGCTGTAATTACCTTTTTATTCCTGCTTATGCACGAATTAGTAATTTACCTGACTAAAATTCAAGTTCCACACGGCAGAGGCCCTGCTGGTATTGACAGATCTCCTGCCAACCTGACACAGTTCCCAAGACCTGTCTGTGAAATGATGTGATGAGGACTGCTAGGTGGTGTGGGCTATGGCCTAGTGACATATGAGAATAGCCCTCCCCTAATATCATCGAGCCTAGGACCCCACTCATGACTCTTATGTGTAAACCGGAATTTCACAGCTTCAAGTAGACAGTGATTAAATAGCAGATAGTTACCGATTTAGGTTTGAACAATAGGACAAAAGGTTGTTTTAACAGTCAGGGGCCTGTTGGCTGTTTCAAACACTTATTTGGGTGAATTTGTTCTTCTGTTTGCTAGCTAGCATCACAGGGATGGAAATATCTCAGACTTTTCACTGTTCTTTGGATATTTGAAGACCTGTGTCTTAAAGGCTTGGTCCCTAAGCTTGCTCTGTTAAGAGACTACAGAAACTTTAATGTGATGGACTCAGCAGGAGCTCTTCTAGTCACTGGGAGCCTTTTGTCTGTTTTTTTTTTTTTTTTTTTGGTGTTTTTGTTTTTTGTTTTTTATTAATTCTAGCCAAGAGTCCAGAGAGGTTTTCCTCTGTCACCCAGTCCCTGTTATGATGTACTGCCTTATCACAGGGACAAAAGCAACAGGGCCAGCCTTTTCTATCTGTAAGTTGACTGCCTTGGGTATTGGTCACAATCACAGAATGCTAATATGGCAAGAGAGCATTGAGAAGTGGAACTGTCCCTGGGACTGCTTTCTCTGCCAGTGTGGCCAAACCTTTGGAACTGGCTGGTAGGAGCAATGAGAAGTGGAACTGTCCCTGGGACTGCTTTCTCTGACAGTGTGGCCAAACCTTTGGGACTGGCTGGTAGGAGCAACGTACAAGTGTTTGAAGAAAGCTAGGAAAAGCCTAGAATGCTATAATCAGAGTTTGGGGGGGTAGTTCTGATGGGGCTCCAAAGATTAGAATGTGAATGGAATTCTAGAAGCCAGGAGAACAAGTTGTCAAATGTTTGTGAAGACTCTGTGGGAACTAAGGACCGCCACTGTTTCTTCATAAGCAGTTTGCATGAAGTGTGCTCCTCCCTGTACCTGTATTGGAGCCTAAGCTGAAAGGTGAATGACAAGTTTATCATCCACATAAAAATAGTTTGGATAGTGTTAAGCTTCAGATAAATGGCTGAGGTGCCTATTCAACATACCAAAGCAGATCTAGATGCCAGGTTCTCCTTGTAATTCTTCAGTCCATCCTGTTACAAGGCCCTCCAGACTGGCATACCCTACCTCCTACCTTAAACTTCTCCAGCCCAGGGGCTAGGCTGCCCTTTCCCCAGCTGCCCTGTACTATATAATTCAACTACTTTGGTTACCCGCTTAGAAGCAGTGATTTTCCTTTTCTCTTTTATTTTCCTTTGCACCTCCCCATTCAGATACCGTTGACTTATGTTAGCCAAATTTACAGTGAGAATTGGGAGCAAAATGAAAGAAAGTAAAAATATTTGGAAAACTTAGGGTTGGGCTAGAAAAGCAGAAAGAGTCTGAGTAAAGGTGCAGCTGAAACAGATTTAGCTACAGTTGCTAAAGACGTGAGGACTGGAAGAAGATGCTGAGAGAATTGCACCTGGATGGTAGGAAAGACATATGGAGACAATTTCGGACACTGGCTTCTGTTACAATGGCCAGGAAGATTAAACAGGATGGTGGACATGTTGCTAGGATAGTGACCCGGAGAGAAAGGAAATGCAAGTTGTCCACTGGAGACTCTCAGACATTTAAGCCAGCATTTTATCAGTACAAAAAGGCAAAATGGGCCCAAACAAAACGGAAAGATTGCTTTAAAGAAAAGACTGGCATGGTACAATAGTTTGTCTTTCATCGTTACAATGAAATATGTGGTAAAATGGATTTTGGGGGAAGAACTTGTTTTAGATGACCACTCACAGTGAGGAGAGCACAAGGCCATGGCTCCCACCTCTGTGTGAGGATTATGGTCACACTGCTGAGACAGACAGGGAACAGTGAGAAGTTATTACTGCTCTGCTTCCTCTTCTTGTTTAGTCTGAACCGCTGACCAAAGGATGGCCGCCTTCACATTGTGGTGAGTCCTTCTCTGGAGATGCAGTCACAGACACACTCAGTGATGGATGGTACCTGCCTGCTGCTCACTCTGTAGTCATCTCCGTTGAGAATATAGGACAAAGGGGGTTGGCATGCTCTGCCATTCTAGATCTTGGAGTGAATGTCCAAAGAAGACAAGGGAACTACTGGAACTACTGTAGTATTAAGGGGGAGAAATCCAACTCCACATTAAGGCTCCACCTCTCTCTCTGTTTATGCTCACAGGTATTAGTGACTAGAAGTCACCATGGGGATGATGCTCAGATATGTCGATATGCTGCAGAAATCCAATTTTTGGAAAATAAAAACTATATTAATTTAGTCATCTTTATCACTTGCCAAATGCTCCATATCTCCAGCAGATATTAAAATGATCATTAGGGTACGTGTAGCTGAGCGTGTCATCAGTAGAACACTGGAGCCAGGTACATGGTCCAGAGACAAAGCGGAGGGAAGAGAGGCACCCGTGGTATATCATCCTGCTCCTGATGTCTTAACTACAGGGCAGATTTTAGAAACAAGCATCAATATTCTTGTATACAAACTTACATTATCTCCTTAAGGAGAAAAACAGGCCTCAAGCTACAAAGTTAACCCCTTGAAAAAAGATCTATCTTTTTGGACAAGTATTTTGGATAGGTATCTGGATAAGCTCAGATACCTCACTAGGCTAGGGATTGGGGCTGAGGCACTGGACATCATGGGCATGCATCTTTTCCCTTACTGTCCACCCCAAGTAGGAGCAAGGTTTTTCTAGCTATGGCCTGAACTTTACAGAGATAATGTTTATTCACATGAGATCGTGCGAGAATGGATTTCATCACCCCCTTAAATGTTTTTCTCAAATAGAAAATATTTGATAATTATCCACATAATAGAATTCTGCTATTAGGCTCATTAAGTAGGGAAGAGAGCCAAAATGCTCTGGGGAATCAATTAAAAGTAACAAAGAGGGAGGGTGCATCCAACAAATGCACATGATCCAAGTCAGGGATCAGCACCACAGTCTAATGGAGTGAGAGTTGTGTGAACAGATCTGGGAGTGGGGGTGGGTGCACTTGGGGACCAAGGGAGACACTGAGCTGATTCTCTATGACAGAATATTAGGTACTCAGCTCAAAAGTAAGGCTTAAAAACAGAACACCAGAGACTCACAT
This sequence comes from Micromys minutus, assembly GCF_963924665.1. Classification (NCBI taxonomy): domain Eukaryota; kingdom Metazoa; phylum Chordata; class Mammalia; order Rodentia; family Muridae; genus Micromys; species Micromys minutus. Next base: position 42,211,397 of record NC_137957.1, on the reverse strand, counting down.
ACAACCGAGCAAGAGTAAAGAGACTCAAATTGCCTGGGGATATTTCCAGCTAGAGGGTTTGAGTCAAACATCCCACTCTGCACACAAAGAAAAGAAAAATTTTGTAGAAAGTTTGTTGAGGTTTATTTGAGAAAACAAAATAAAATCCCTTAGTGAAACAAGATGATCCATCACACAATCCTGTGAGTTCAAGAGTTCAAGACCAGACTCGACATGGTGAGACCTAGTCTTTTCTTTTTCTCTCTAACTAGCAACCAATGCTATTTTTATTCAGTCTTTTAAAAATTGGATATTCTCTGTATTTACATTTCAAATGTTATCCTCTTTCCCCCCACACGCACCCTCTCCCCTCCACTTGCTTTCTTGAAGGTGCTCCCTCTCCCAACCAACCCTCTCCACCTTAGTGCCTTGGCATTCTCCTACATTGGGAAAATGCACCTTCACTGGACCAATGGCCTCTTCTCATTAATGCAAGACACTGCTATCCTCTGCTGCATATGCACCTGGAGCCATGTGTGCTCATTGGTTGGTGTTTTAGTCACTGGGAGTTCTGGAGAATTTTGTTGATTGATAATGTTGTTCTTCCCATTGGGTTGCAAACCCTTCCAGGTCCTTCAGTCCTTTCTCTAGCTCTTTCATTAGGGTCTCTGTGTTCACTCTGATGGTTAGCTGCAAGCTTCCTCAACTGTATCTGTGTGATTCTGACAGAGTCTCTGAGGAGGCATCCATATCTGGCTCCTGCGAGTAAGCACTTCTTGGTATCAGCAATAGTTCTTGGGTTTGATGGCTGCATATGGGGTGGATCCCCAGGTGAGGCAGTCTCTGAATGATTTTTTCTTCAATCTCTGCTTCTCTATTTGTCCCTGTATTTCCTCCCATGAGTGTTTTGTTCTCCCTTCTTAGAAAGACTGGGGCACCCACATTCTCTCCTTCCTTCTTTTTGAGCTTCATAAGATCTGTGAATTGTTTCTTGGGTATTCAGAGCTTTCTGGGGCTAGTATCTGCTTATCAATGAGTACATACCATGCATTTTTTGTTTGTTTGTTTGTTTTTGTTTTGTTTTGCTTTGTTTTTGTGTGACTGGGTTACCTCACTCAGGATGATGGCTTCTAGTTCCATCCATTTGCCTAAGAATTTTATAAAGTCATTGTTTCTAATAGCTGAGTAGTACTCCATTGTGTAAATGTACCACAATTTCTGTGTCCATTCCTCTGTTGAAGGACATCTGGGTTCTTTCCAGCTTCTGGCTATTATAAATAAGGCTACTATGAACATGGTAGAGCATGTATCTTTGTTACATGCTGGAGCATCTTTTGTTTATATGCCCAGCAGTGGAATAGCTGGGTCTTCAGGTAGTACTATGTCAAATTTTCTGAGGAACCATCAGAAGTTTCTTTTTATAGATTTGTTTATTATGTATATAGCATTCTGTCTGCATGTATAACTGCAGACCAGAAGAGGGCACCAGATTCCATTATAAATGGTGATGAGCCACCACGTGGTTGCTGAGAATTGAACTCAAGACCTCTGGAAGAACAGTCAGTGGTTCCTAACCTATGAACTATCTCTCCAGGCCTACAAAAAGAAAATTTAAATGGTTGTTTCTTTCTGTTACAAAAGAAAGGACAGGGACAGAGAAGAGAAATCAGAGGTCCAGGGATATCTTGATTCCTCTCACTGGGTAGACCAAGCTGTCTATTTGTGATGTCAAAGCTATTGATTCTACTTGCCAAATATTTACAATTATTTCAATCACTTCTCTAGGGAAATTCATCTGGAGTGTTGAACATTTGCAATTGTTAATTCTCCAAAGAAAAGAGATCATAAACATATTGCAAAGATAATAATCAGATTAACTAATTATGAGTTGTGAGCCATGTGTTTGTTGAACTGGCATTGAGTGTTAGGTAGTAGAGGCTCAAACTTGAGGAGGCATGCGTGAAAAGCCTTTTTTCACACTTCACGTAAGAGGGTGGCATTAGGAGACAGTGTTAGAAAAGCAATGAAGAGAAATGAAACAGTAAATGGATTTGAGGAATAGTCTAAAAGGGAGTATGGGGGTTAAAAAAATCAAATAAGACTGATGGAGAAGTCAGCTGGAAATTAATCTTTCCCCTCTGATTCTTCTGTAAACATTAAGGCTTTGGAAGCTCTTAGAGATAAACCCTTAGCAGCATCCTTAGGTGTCAGGAAAGTTTGCTGAAACAAATTCAAAAGATCAATGTGGGGACTCAGGAAGAGGGTTCAGATCTTCTGGAACTACAATTTTGGACAATTGTGACCCATGTGGCACCACACTCAGGTCCTCTTAAGTGCAGAGTCATCTCTCCAGCACCATGCCAGGATCTTATTTGGAACTTTATAAAATACTCACAAATTTGAATTTCCCTATCCGATTCATAAGAGATGTTCATAAAGAGAAAATCACTTGAAACTAGCAAATGGCTAACAGCATCAGACAAATACATCTTTAATTGAGGTCTGCTAATGACCAATTACTATAAAGAATACTTCCTTATAAACCATTATTTCATTTTGATGCAAGATAATTCAGTCCTAAAAACACATCGATTAAGTTCATCTCCAGCATTTACGTGGAGCCAAATTATGTCCATGGGAACTTTTTTTTAAAAAAAATTCTTTGAGAACTGTACAATCTATCATCCTTTATAGAAACTGAAATAGTTATATAATTTTATAACTTTGCATGAGAAGTCATTTTCTGTCCCTTGTCTATTAATCTGATTTATCATCCTCCTGGGAATTTTTTTTATTCAGTAATATTAAGGATTGACCATCCACGACAAATAACTAGTCCTTGTACATTAATAATTAAAATCATTTCTTTCAAATGTAATCTTCATCTCAATATGTCTAAGTGTGGAACAGAGTTCATTCTTTGAGGGAAGCAATGAAGGCTACAGCTGCTTTTATTCTAGTCTGGCCTCCAGTGTTTGTTCAAATTCTTTGTTAATTTCCCATCTTCAATTATCCCACATAAAACACCAAACCGTTCACCATCTTACAAAATCAAGAAAATAGTACAGTGGTGGGGAAGGACTCTAAAAAAAACGAGGACTATACATGAAACATTTAGCCTGACAAGTCAGAAGTACAGCACTTGCCTGGTATTTGCAAAGTCTCGAGACAATCTCCAGACACACACCCACACATACATGTATGCACACTTTCACACATGCACAGAAGTTGGTACAGAAATGTAATGTCTCCAATTCACAAGTAGAAAAAAAAACCTGCAGCTGCTTTTTCTAAAACGTTTTTTAAATGTAAACCCTTCAAGTTCAGCGTCAGGAGACAGCATCATCTAGAATTCGCTCTGTTAATCAAATGAGTGACATCACCTGCTCAGTGAGTAATCTGTAATCGAGCAAATGTGTTGATCAAACATGAATCCGAGTGACAGCTACTAAAGATGGAAAAGTGTACAAAGAGCCCTCTCACTTTAACCATTATGTGTGGTCACTTCTGGGACAGGGCCTTTCATCAGTGACTCCAAGACAATCTGCTTTTGGTTTTGTTTAGTGGGTAAACATGTAGTTCTTACTTCTTGCATTGGAGCATAAGAACAATAATTGTTTTTTCAAATGACTTTTCATTGCTTATTATTAACCTAAACCTAATATGTTTAAAGTGTTTTTAAAATAGCATAATATTATAAACATACAGAATTCGCCAAAGACCCCAATATCTTTTGGTTCAGATTCACAAGCTAATGTAACTTACTAGTCTCTCCATGTCTCAAAATTATTTTGTACAATACCTTGTTTATGACATGAATTGATTATTATTTTGAATTTTAAAGTGTCTAAGCTGTGAATATATTTTACCCTTTCCCAGTATTATAACACTTTTTCCTCTTGTGAATTTAAAATCCGAGTGAAACTTACTTTCTTGTATTGCATTAAGAACCTCTGAAAAGTCCACATCACTCTTTGGGCCGTCGGGCAGTATTTGCATATCCAGCTGATGGCTTTGCAAATCCACTCCACCTTCTAAAGAAATAAAAGATATCCATAGAGTTTGCACTGCTTATAGGAGGGCCCCACATTAGGGCCCCAGGCAGAAGGGACATCAACATCTAAAGTGAACAGCTGGTTGATCCCACCTTTTCGACAACTGTCTTAAAAGGAAAGGGGTACAATCTCGTTGCTCTTTATGTCTCAAAAATGTTCCCCCTAAAAAATAAAACAACTACTTTAAATAATGCAACAGGCTTCACAGCATTTACTGGTATTTTTCCTAGCTGAAACCTTAGCCTCCAATCAAGGAAATTTAAAATTATTCTTCTGTTCTTTATGTAGATAAAAATGTGGCATTTCACAAATCACCCTAGGATGGTGCTCTCTTCTTCTGGAAGGATTTGCTTTCCTAATACGACAAAAATCAGGGTATCGATATTTTCCTTCTCAAAATGAGATTTCTCCAGGCAACATCTAACTGTGGCAGGATCCTTCAATCTGTGTTACAAAAGAATTAAGCCTCTTATGCGACCTTTGTGTGATCAGATCATCTGAGTATGTTCTAAAGAAAGAAGGTTTATCTCTGCTATTCCACACTCCCACAAAGCACTTAAGCCAAAGAAAATGAGAGGCCAAGAAGTAATTTATCATTTACAATGCTTTTTCTAAAAAACCAGTATTCTTCTCTCATATAATAAATACATCACTCTTTCCCTTTCTCTACTGTTCCCAGTCCTCCTTGAACCTCCCCTCTGTCCCAGAGCCACTCCTCCCCAAGAAGAGAGCAGGCCTCCCAGTGACATCAACAAAACATGGCACAAGAGACAATAAAACCAGGCACAAATCATCACATCAAGGCTGGGCAAGGGAACCCACTAGGAGGAAAGAAGTCCCAAGAGTCTGAAACACCCCTACTTCTATTGCCTGAAGTCCAACAAAAACACCAAGCCAACAACCAAAATATGTATGCAGAGGACATTTCACAAAACCATCCAGGCTGTTTCTGTGAGGCCCTATGAGTCCTGCTTAATTGATTTTGAAGGCGGTGCTCTCCCTGTGTCCTTGACCTTTGTCTCTTACGGTTTCTTTTCCCCTCCTTCGACTGGGTTCCCTGAGACCTGAGGGGAGCGATCTCTGGGCTGGAGAGCTGGCTCAGCCTTTAAACTCTAGGCTCACAACCAAAGAACACTTATTTGTAAGAGCACATTTAATTTTCAGAGTCTACAAAGTCTAAAATACACAGTAAATAAACAAATGAAGTGAGCATGCCATAGTATGCAATGTATGTGTTTTAGAGAAACAATCTTTTTATATCTGTATATAGGTAGATGATAGATAGATAGATAGATAGATAGATAGATAGACAGACAGACAGACACACAGATAGACAGATAGATAGAAAGACAGATAGATACATAGATACATAGATAAATAGGTAGATAGATAGATAGATAGATAGATAGATAGATAGATAGATAGACAGACAGACAAGTAGATAGATAGGTATAGTAGATAAATAGACAGACAGACAGACACACAGACATACAGATAGATAGAAAGACAGATAGATACATAGATACATAAATAGGTAGAGAGATAGATAGTCTTACATAAATTTTCAGTTACAGTCCCCAAACTATAATAAGTCACAGCTATTGCCTTACATGAATATGAATGTTCATGGGTTGCTTAATACAGCAGAGAGTGACACTTAGGAGGGAGGTAACACTGTGGTCCCAGCCCATAGAACAGAGCCTCATGCAGAGCCTGCCCTCAGCAAGTGGAGCTGGATGAATGAGTGAAGCTGTGCGGTGATTATGAGACAGCAGAGTTCAAGCAAAGCTAAAGCCAGCATCGAAATTCTGATCAGCTCACACCGACCCTTTCCAGTTCTTAGTCTCCTCATCTGTAAAAGATGGTTGAGGAGTAGAGAGAGGCTCATAACGTAGCACAAGGACTAAAGGAACTAATGTGTGGAAAGCTCTCAGTTGCCACAGTGGTATTTAATAAAGGGGGCCATTTGTGGTGTCATTCACAGTAACTCATTACAGCAACACTGTTTTCTACACAAAGCATTGCTACATATCGAATAGCAGGGACCCTAAGTGTACATCCCAGTAACTGTCAGGAACTTCTGTTTAACACTATAGACACTCCAATGAACTTTTTAGATTCGTTCACACAATTGGTTTGTTGCAAACTCTGAAGTTATCCATGGGATAGCCTCTCTGGACAAATAAGCATCTTATTGCTCTGTCCCACAATGCAAACAACACATTTATCTTTTCCTTCTATGGGTAGAGAAAAGGTCTCATGGCTTCCAACCTCTGCTTTTCTCTATTTGTGGACAGGCATCTCCCGCTGAAGACAGCAAAACGACAAATCAGGACTTGCCACAGAAACCACCAAGAATGCACTATAAAGTATCCCAAGTATAATAAAGAGTATACATTAATGAGGCTGAGTAAGACAGGAATAAAGTATTTCAAGGAGTACAGAAACGGCTTACAAATAGTTAAATTATCATATTATTGTCTTTGTGTCTTGCTTCCCACAATAAACATTCAACATGTTTAAAGACACTTGAGAGTTTTGGACTGGTCCCATGAAAGGTGAAAATTATTTTAACTTTAGAATTCAAGACTGAGAGCAAAACTGCAGATACTAAATCATAGATACTATTCAATTGGAAAGAGGTCCTAAATTAACACAACTTCCAGAAAAATACGAACAAAATGCAGTCTTCATGGTATAAACTAAAGATCATATTAGGGACCCTAAGATGTAGGCATCTTTCCCCTCGTACTCTAGAACACACATGGTGTAAAATGCTAATGTAAACTTTCAACAGCACATCATTTATTCCATACCCAAATGACTAATACTTTGCTAGCTGGAGAGAGACCAGAGCACAAAGATGCCTTCCAAGGAATATTTGAGAGTGACTCTCTCCAGTTTCAGCATGAACTGCCTGCCTGACAAGTAATAACTTTAACATAAATATTCAATGTGCTCACTCTGTGCCTGTTTCCTTATTTACTGTTACTTATGTGGTTTTGATGTGATTACGACAATGTTAAAAAATCTGAGACCCTTATCACGGTCGCAAGCACCTTTGACTTGAGACCGAAATCATACAGCATGATGCCATGAGGTAAGATGAGAAGAAAGGACAGATTTAGACCAAACATTTTTCAAATTATTATTTATACATAGGAGAGTTTTTCTGCTTGCATGTTTGGAAACTCTCTATGTGCCTGGTACCTGAGCAGACCAGAAGAGAGCACGGGACCCCTTGGAACACTGGTTGCAGATGGCTGAAAGCTGGTCTTTGAATGCTGGGAATGTAATCAAGACCTCTGTTGGAGCCATGAGTGCTCTTAAGTGATGAGCCATCTCTCCAGCTCCTCATATGAACTATTTTTTAAGTTATAATAAATGTTCAACCAAATACAGTATTTTGGAGACTAAACTAGTTAAAAAGGTAAAATAAAAACATTCCTCAATGGTATGAAAGAAACTAAAGGGCTGTGAAGTTTGGCTTTTATTCTTCACATGCTTGATGAACAGGGGTAGTTAGATATCAACTCTTCATTATGGTTCTTCTGCCTGAGTAAAGCCAAACAAAGAGCCAACAAAGGCAACTTTGTAATGGCATTTACATTTAATAAATGGTCTCCATCTGGGCAAACAATATGTCAACAATTCACTTCAGATTTGGATCTAGCTTGGCTATTAGCTAAATGCTTATGTACAAGAGCAACAAAAACTGAGCTTCAAACATGGCTTCTTTAGTTAGTGAACAGCCAGTGGAATGGCTTTTCCGGCTCACCCCTGTTTAAAGACAGCCCTCTCTACAGAGAATGTTCCATTACTTTGTTGTGCTTCAGGAAGATTTTGTTGTTGCTGCTGTTCCTGATATACAGTGAACATAGTGTTTCCTTCTATTTAGCCCATGAAGCTATTCATTCTTTTTATTTTCTCTAATGTATATATTTTTTTTATAAATGTCAGGTCCATAGCACAGAATGAAGAATGTAGAGACTATAGGGAATGCTGTTTCTTCTCTTCATCTAGATTTGTTCCATTGCAGTTAGCATCCTCAATGGGGCTGGAGTGCACTGCAGCCTTGAAGCACACTGGGTTCATCTTTTACCTTCTTTACCTCTTACAATACCCAGAACAAGGCACTGACTACAGCCATTGCTCAGTTGAGGCCTGCAATAGGAATTTTGGTTTCTTAAAAAACCCAGTTGTTATCTGAATATGTTTTTGTTTAAATCCCAGGTGTGAGATTACAGGCTGCCTCACAGTAGGTGATTGTGATTTGCCTCCTGCATTAGCAGAGGTGTGACTTTTGCCAGTTGCAGATAGATTACTTCTGGAGAGGGTATAAAAGGAGAGCCTGAGAGGGCCTGGGGTGGCTGCTGCTCTTCCTGCTGCTGTATTTGCTGTTTTCTATTGCTGAATTGATTTATATTCTGACAATGAAGACTGGACTTGCCCCAAGGAACCTAATGCCCCTAATCAGTAGTAAGTACCCTATAGAGGCTTATTCTCCCCTTTCCTCTCTAACCTCCTTTCTCTCCTAGCTTGTGTTGGCAGGGGAAGGGATTAGTATCGGAATGGAGGTGGAGGCATAAGAGCTGAGTAAATTAGATAAGAGAAATACACCAACAACGCCTTTTAGCTGTAACTTTACCCAGTGCTCCAGTTTTCCTACCTAATACCAAGATGTAAGAAAATGCTATCAGGAAGTCTGCTACCTAAAAAAAAGTTGTCTTGATCAGCTATATATAAATAGCTATGAAAGACAGATAAAAAAACATTTGTCTTTACTTTGTATATACAATCTTTCTGTTCATTCACATATTTTTCACTCATATGTAATAATTCATATACATGTAAATATATATCTGGAATTGGGTGTGGATATGAACATAATTCACTGTATATATGTATATGCAATGAAATTTGTATATATAATGTATATATTAAGTGTATTGTATAATATATAATGTATAATATGTATAATGTATGTATAGTGTATACTCACACACACACACACACACACACACACACACACACACATATATATATATATATATATATATATATATAATCAAGCATATTTATATCTACACGCCCTAACTCCCTATACAAACTCTGCTCATACACTTCAACACACTCCTCTCTGCACTACCTATTACCTATCTATCTATCTATCTATCTATCTATCTATCTATCTATCTATCTTTCTGTCTTTCTGTATATATGCCTTTCTGTTCAGGATCCATTCACTGAAGCATGAAAAACATACCAGTGGCCTCAATAAAGAACGATCTGCCAACCACTCCTCAGTAAGGGGTTGGCCTGAAGATCATCTGTCCCACAAATGGCAGAATTTGGGAAAGCCTGATTTTGTACAGTAACCGTGAATGCTATGATAGCATGTGAGTAATAGCCATGTTGTATGTAGAAGATAGCATTTCACAGCATTCTTCTCTGTTCTTCCAGCCTCCTGCCTTCTGAGTCTTGGTGGTGGCTTCCATGCTGATTGATGCTTTTGTATGGCCTTCCCATACATCCTTAGTTTTGGTTAACCTGCCCCCACTTATCCTCATCTCTCCTACCCCACAGCCTCTATTCCTGCCTAATCCTTTAATTGTATTCTCCCTTTCTCTTTCATTTTCACATGTTTTCTATTATCCTTCAACTTACATATTTTCAAGCTGAGTTGTGAGATAGCAGGCTTCATATGACTTTATATAACCTTCAGCCTCTGGTTTGTCCTATATCCCTAGTTCCTTCTATGCTTAAGGCCCCCCCAACTCAGCATTACACCTCATTAGTGTCCTGTCCCATTTACCATGTCCTGTGCTCTTCCCCCACCAAATGTCTTATTCTACTTACCTGGTTCCACGTTAACTACAGGAAACAAAAGATTTAGATCAGGATCTGTATAGGAGAAAGATTAGATGGCATCTGTCTTTCTTGGCATGAATTACCTTACACAGTCTAACCCTTCCAGCACCATCAATTTACTGAGCAATTCTGTGAGTTTACTTTTTCCCGCTGCTGAGTAAAATCCCCATTGTGTGTATGTACACACACACACACACACACACACACACACACAAACACACATACATACATATGTGTGTATATATATATATTATATATAATATATATATCCCATTTTAATTTGGAAAATAAAGGTGAGAGCCGGTAATTGGTCAGAGGAAAAGACGGTGGAGAGAGAGGGTCAGACGAGAAGGACGAGGAGAGGGAAGAAGAGGAAGGATGGGATGAAGATGGAGCTCAGGAAGGATGAGCTGGATCCAGGTGGACTTAATTGGCGTTAGGTAGCTATGAACATGTTAAGAATTTTATAGGTCTTTTATCTCAGATGGAAGAACAGTCTGTATCTTTGTCTATTGGTTGTAATCTTATTGTATAGAGGGTTTGTGGATTGAGAATTGAATATATAAACCTGTATGAAAATCTACCAGGACTTAGTCATGTTCATGTTGGGCAGTGGGGTAAAGAAGCATTCCAGGGTGGTAATTCCACCAGGGACAGAGGCAGTAGGGCAGGCGGAATGAACTGCCAGAGAAGTGAACTGTGCAGAGAATATGGCTTGTGAATGGAGTAACAGAGTCATTTTGCTCAGCTCCATACTAGAAGCCTCGAATTGAGACCGCAGGGCCAATAAAGAGATAAGCAATACATTTTTTAATATTTACTGCAACATAAAACTATAATGCTATTTCGTCTGCATGTACACACACATACACACACATCTTTAAATATAGCCTGCTTAGTTTGTATGTTTTTTCATTAATCGTTATATATGCAAACATACATACATACTTCTAAATAGAAAACTTTTAGTAATATCATTAAAATATTAGTAAAGATTAAATATAAGGCTTCAAAAATACATGGGCTTACCAAGCAACAGACTCTGAAAAGAATCACATCAAAGTTGTTAACTTAAAAATTATACTGTGAAATGTTTTCCTGAAGTTTGCATACATTTAATTTTTTTTTAATTTTTAAGATTATAATTTTCTCCTTCCCTTTCCTCCCTCTATTCTTTCAAATTCATAGCCTCTTTTTTCATTAATTGTTTTATACATGCACACATACATATACACATATGCACACATACATATGAACACATACACACATGTCTTAGGGTTTCTATTCCTGAGCAAAAAAAGTCATGACCAAGAAGCAAGTTGGGGAGGTAAATGTTTATTCAGCTTACACTTCCACATTGATGTTTATCACCAAAGGAAGTCGGGACTAGAACTCAAGCAGGTCAGGAAGCAGAAGCTGATACAGAGGCCATGGAGGGATGCTGCTTATTGGCTTGCTTTCCCTGGCTTGCTCAGATTGCTTTCTTATAACCCAGGTCTACCAGCCCAGGATGGCACCACCCACAATGGGCTGGGCCCTCCCCCCTTGATCACTAGTTGAGAAAATGCCTTACAGCTGGATCTCATGGAGGCATTTCCCCAACTGAGGCTCCTTTCTCTGTGATGAACTCAGTTTGTGTCAAGTTGACATAAAACCAGCCAGTACAACACACATTCCTAAATATATAAGTAAGACCTGATTAGTGTGTATGTTCTTTTATTAATTGTTGTCACACACACACACACACACACACACACACACACACACCACTCTAAAACCTATTCAGTCTGTGTAATGTTACTTGTTTATGCTTTCATGACTGGCCACTTTGTGTGACAAGATTCAAAATTATCACACAATAATTAGTAGTCTTCCCATATATCAACACAAGCAAACCGAAAAAGAAACCAGGGAAACAATCCTATTCAAACCAGCCACATACACAAAATAAAATACTCCCTCAAATAAATAGATACCTACCCCTCATCAAGGCAACTTCTCTTACAGATAGACAACTGCAACCAATCAAATGGAGAGTTGTACAGCCCAGTTTTGATGGACACATCTACAGTACAAGGGGCTGAAAAGATTGTAGACAACAGAGGATCAGGGGCTTTCCTGTGAGACTGTGTCTCCTGGGAATGTCAGATTTACATTCATAAAGTCTCACCCAGCATGGCTGTTTAAACATAAGCTAACCAAGGACACTGCATGGGGAAGGCCTATGAGGTCTCAACACTGTAAAAGAACTACAGGCAACTAAGGAAAGCCAAGAGCCCGGGAAATTTTAAGGTACTTTGAATCTGCATTTTCCCAATGCCCAAGGACGCTGGATACTTTGTAAGATGCTTCCCTAACCATCTGCATTTATTCTGTTGAGAATCTGATTTTCAGTTCCATAGCCCAGTTTTAACTAAGCTGTTTATTTTCTTAATGTTTTGGTTTTTGAGTTCATTCTGCCTTTTAGACACCCATTTTCTGTCAGGTGAGTAGCTAGCAAAGATTTTACTCGCATTCCATGGGCTACCTATTAGCTCACTTAACAGTTTCCTTTGCTGTATAGGAGTTTTGTAAATTCATGAGACCAAATTTGTCCAATGTCTTACTTATTTCCTATGCTACCAAGTCATCCTCAAAGCCTTTACCTGGGACCTATTAGTGGAAGCCTAATTCCTTCCTTTTCTTCTAGCAATTTCATTGTACCAGATCTTAGGCTGGGGTCTTAATCCACTTGGAGTTGAGTCTTGACATGAGGAGATACTAGGGTCTAGTAATTTTCATGTGGAAATCCCATTTCCCCAACACCATTTGTCAAGGATGCTGGGTTTTTTTTCAATGTACATTTTTGGCACATTTCTCAGAAGTCAAGTAACTGTAGGTGCTTGAACTTATATGTGGGTCCTCAATTCTAGCCTAATGATCTCTGTGTATGTTTTGTTTTGTTTTTTGTTTGTTTGTTTTTGCTAGTACCATGCTGTTTTTATTACTATGGATCTGTAGTATAGTTTAAAGAATCATGTGTGGTAGTACTTAGCCTAGTACTCTTTTGTTCAGGGTTGCTTTAGTCACCTTTACTAAATCTAAATTTCATTAAGTAACAACTACAGTTTCAAAGTGCTAAAGAGCTTATATTGAAAATAAGCAGCTGCCTTTTCTGTAGACCCATTTTTCTTACCATAAAAAAACAATGTATGTTTTTTATTGGGTATATATATACATATATGTATATATATGTATATGTGTGTGTACATATGTGTGTATACATATACATATATCCCATATATCCTCCTGTTAACATATTTCTTTTTGTTATTAGTAAAATATTTATAAATAATTTTATGATAGAGTAAAACCAAAAAATCAAAGTCTGGCCTTTTATGAGAACAGATAGATTTTAATCTTCTTTCAAGTTGCGGATTAATGTATAGCATTTTTATATATAGTTTTAATTGACTCTTCCCCAACATCCTGTCCCTCATCTCTCTATCCCCAATCCTGCATAAACCCTTCTACACATGAAAGTCCCCATTTAATGACCCACTACACATATTCTATATATAAACCTTATACCCTTCTATTTGATGCCTCTTTATAGCCTCTCATAGACTCTCTTGTAGCTTTCACTCATTCTCACATAAGTAGAAAACTACCAAACTTAAAAGCTAAGGTACACATATGAAAGAGATCATGTGGTGCTTTTCTTCATAGCCTGGGTTACTTCACTAATATAATATTCCTCAGTATACTGGTTCCCTTTAAGTGCCACAATTTCATGTTTATGTGCAGCTGAATAAGATTCCATTGTGTGCATGTTCCATATTTTCAGCCCTTTTATCTGCTGACAGTCACCTGGGCTGATTCCATTTCCTTGCCACTGTAAATAGAACAATAACATGGACAGGCCAATATCCTTGTGGTAAACTATATATTTTGGGTATATGCCTAGGAATAGTATAGCTTGATTGTGTGGTAGTTTTATTGTTTGTTTTGGGAAAGAGCCAGAGGAATTTCCACAGAGGCTCCACTAGTTTAAAGTTCCACCAGTAAATTAGTATTCAGCTTCCCTCACCCCCTTATCAGCTTTCCTTGCCTTTTCTCGATGAAAGACATTCTGGCATTTTTGCTTCACCATGTTTGTCTCGTGGATAAAGTTTATCGCTATCTATGCCCGGCTGGCCAGAACTCACCAGGCTGGCCTTGAGTTTGTAACATTTCCCTTGCCTCTGTTTCCTGAATACTAGGATTGTAGGCATGCAGCGCCCATCTTCTGCCATGGGAAAACAAAGGAAAAATACCTCAAGATGTGAGCATATGGCAGGCCTTTGTATGATATCTTAATTGATGAGAAAATAATAGTGATGACTTATACATGGAATTGTATGGCATGCAGAAGTGCTGGGACAGACAAGGAAATCACTCAGAGTGAAACAGCTGACCACATAATGGGAGAAAAATGGAAGAAAAAACAGACAATGAACAAACAACACTTGATAGAATCTGGAAACTTGGAATCCTATACAACATTGGAAGGGATACAGATTAGTGCAGTACTATGGAAATCACTGCAGACATTCATCAAGACACTACAAAAAGAACCACTACCGTGTAAACTATCTGTGAGACTTTTTGATATGTGCCTAAAGGAAAGCTTGCAAGTGGAGAAAAAGAGATACCTGTGTGTCCATGTTTAATGCTACCCTGTTCCTAATATCCTAACTCTATAAACAGCTTAGTTGTCATCTATAGATGAATGAGTAAAGAAAGTGTGTGTAACAAATGCACAGAACATGAATCGAATGACATCATTTATAGGAAAATTGCCATAACAGGCTAAGTGAAAAAATCCGGAGGCAGAAAACAAACAAAACATTGTTTTCTCTCATATGCAGAGTGTAGATTTAAAAAATATGCAAAGATAAAAGAGTAAAAATAGGGATATTTGGTATAAAAATGAATGCCATTGGGAAGTACGTTAACGGGGCAAGAGAGAGCAATAAATGAATGAGGATAATAAAGGTACATGACAGGCCTGAGAGGTTCTGACAAAACTGCCACTTTGTACAACAAGTGCGTGCTAATACTAAAAATAAAATAATTTCTCTTCTCATAAAGTGTAAAGTACTAAAACTTGGTCACGATGTACACTCCCTACCGTAGAAGATTTACTTTTCTAATTATGGTTAATTTAAGATATTGCCAAAAGCTTTTATGACATAATAGTCCTTAATCAAGCAAAGAATAGCTCGTATTAAAAGTGCACTAACGTCTTACAAATCAATGATAAGGGAAATGGAAGCGAGGAGAGTGAGGGGAGCTAATGGTATTTTCTCTGGTAATTTCTACCTAAAAAACAACTCAGAATCTAGGCTGTTCTCTCATCCTTTATGCAACCTAAAGATAAAATTAGTAGTCGATGTCAAGAAGTATGTTTTCCAGAAAACCCCCAAGAACATTTTTTTCCTTTATAGACTAGGTGAGTGGTGATATTTCAAATTTTAAACTTAGTATTGAAAATAAGTCCTTACATGAAATGGTTTTGGATGCAATAGAGAGTAATAATACTATATTTTAATTTGAGGTTCTGAGCCATCAGGGGTCAGTTATGTATCCTGGTAACAGTATAATGTTGGAGGAGAGCAACACGGAGAATAACAAAAAGGAATTCTGTCCCTTAACCAGGTCCTTAGATCAGCCAGAGTTCAGGGGTAATTGTGGAAGAAGGAAGGAAGGAAATAATTTCAAATGTTGTGGAGGCTCTAGAATCAGAAGCTAGACATGTGTAGGGATATGCCACTGATCCTGTTAGAACCTTCCATTCTCCTGATTCTTCAACTCATTTCTAGCTCTCACAAAAATTGTTTAGTATGCCACAATCTGGAGTGCATTCATAATAGTGTGTGTGTGTGTGTGTGTGTGTGTGTGTGTGTGTGTGTGTGTGTGTGTTGGGGTGGAGTGGGGTGGGGTTGTCCCAAGTGCTGTAGTAATGCATGCCCAAGCCACGGTCTTCTATAGTGTTAGCACTATATATAAATGTGGTGACCTCCTAAGTTCATTAGTAGAAATAATCAGTTGTATAACCCACATTAATCACTATGAAGCTATGATGTTTTGTATATGCAATCTAAAGACAAAATTGGTAGTTGGTATGAAGTATGTTCCCAGGGAATGACACTATTAGAAGGTGTGTTCCTGTTAAACTAGGTGGTGGGATTTAATATCCTTATCCTAGCTGCCTAGAAGCAAGTATTCTGCAAGCAGCCTTCAGATTAAGATATATAACTCTTAGCTTCTGTACCAAGCCTGCCTGGATGCTGCCATGTTCCTGCCTTGAGGATAATGGACTGAACCTCTGCCAGCCCCAATTAAACGTTGTCATTTATAAAAGTTGTTTTGCTCATAGTTTCTGTTCACAGTAGTAAAACCCTAACTAAGACAGAAGTTAAAGCTATCCACTCAAATGATGAACACTGAGTAGACCTTACAATCAAAATGGGCTTGGGACATCCTGGAGAACTGTACTTGACTATTAATGAGAAAGGCCTCGTGGGTATAAATGGAACTGATCATATGAGTGCTTCAGCCTAGTGAGTGACCTTCAAAACTGCTTTGCTTTTTCCCAGGATTAGCAAGCTAGTCATCTCCTAGGTCATAATATAGCTTTATAATATATTATAAATAGATATAAACATCAAGAAATTCTTATGAGTCACAAAGGGAGGTGTGCTTGGTGTTCTATAGTCTCCTGGATAGGGAGGTTTGGTGCTAATGGCAGAACTGAGAAATTCAGGATTTGGAGAGGTACTGAATAGAAAGCATGGCTTCTCTCCTATCTCCCCCCATACCTGATCCTGTTCCCCTTATTTCCCTGTGCCTCTCCTCTCCCACCCAACACCCTCCCTCCCCTCTGCCTCCTGTTATTATATTGTTTCTCCTTCTAAGTTGGACTGAAACATTTACACTTGGGTAGCAGATAGGGGCTGGGGATAGGAGAACCTCTAGAAAGTTCTAGACAGCAGGGATGTGAGAAGCTCCTAGGACCCAAAGGAGATGACCTTAGCCAAACTGTCCAACAGTGGGGAGATGGAAGCTGAAGAAACCACCTCCAGTAGATAGACATGGCCCAGTTAAGGGATGGGGCTGCACACCTGTCTCAAAATTTTTGATCCAGAATTACTCTTGTTTAAAAGAAATGTAGGTTTAGAATTCTCAACTGAGAAATACCAATGGCCAAGAAGCACCTAAGGAAATGCTCAACATCTCTAGTCATCAAGGAAATGCAAATCAAAACAATCCTGAGATTCTACCTCCCACCAGTCAGAATCACTAAGATCAAAAACTCAGATGACAGCACATGCTGGTGAGGATGTGAAGAAAGAGGAACACTCCTCCACTGATGGTGGGGTTGTAAGCTGCTACAACCACTCTGGAAATCAATCTGGTGGTTCCTGAGAAAATTGGACATAGTACTACCTGAAAATCCATCTATTTCACTTCGGGACATATACCCCAAAGATGCTCCAACATATAATAAGGACTCATGCTACACCATGTTTATAGCAGCTTTATTTATAATAGCCAGAAGCTAGAAAGAACCCAGATGTCCTTCAACAAGGAATGGATACAGAAAGTGTGGTACATTTACACAATGGGGTACTACTCAGCTATTAGAAACAATGACTTTACAAAATTCCTAGGCAAAGGGATGGAACTAGAGACTATCATCCTCAGTGAGGTAACCCAGTCACAAAAGAACACACATGATGTGCAGTCACTGGTAAGTGGATACTAGCCCCAGAAAGCTCTGAATACACAAGAAACAACTCTCAGACCTTATGAAGCTGAGTAAGAAGAAAGGCCAAAATGTGGAAGCCTCAGTCCTTCTTAGAAAAAAAAAAGAAAAAGAATAAAATTGTATATTCATCATATATTATTATATAACAAATTCTGTGAGTTATATAATAATATTTTATAAAATAACTAAATTAATAAAAAATAAATAAATAAAAATAAACAAAATGTAGGGATAAAAATGGAGTAGAAACTAAAGGAAAGGCCATCTCCCAACTTGGATTCCATCCCCCAAGGAAGCACCAAACCATGGCACTATTACCAATGCCATGTTGTGCTTGCAGACAGGAGCCTAGCATGGCTATTCTCTGAGAGGCGCTACCAGCACTTGACTGAGTCAGATGCAGATACTTACAAACCGACAATTGGACTGAGCTTAGGGACCCCTATAGAAGAGTTAAGGGAAGGACTAAAGGAGCTAAAGGGCACGGCAACCCCATAGATGGAACAGCAGTATCAACTAGGCAGACCCCTCAGAGCACCCAGATACTAAGGCACTAACCAAATAGCATACATGGGCTGTTCCATGACCCCTACTGCATATGTAGGAGAGGATCGCCTTGTTAACCTCAGTGGAAGTGGATGAGCTTGGTCCTATGAAGGCTTGATGCTCCAGAGAAGGATGCTAGAGGTGTGAGGTGGGAGTGGATGGAGGAACACCCTCATAGAGACAATGGGGAGGTGAAGTCAGGTGGGGGCTCATGGATGGGGGATTGGGAAGGTGGACATTTGAAATGTAAATAAATACAGTAATTAAAAAGTAGGAAGCATGAGAGTCTCAGCATTACTAACATGTTGACTCTTCCGGAGTGAAAGACAACTGTTGATGTTGGGTAAGGAATAGTGCGGGAGGAACCTGCCACTCACACAGCATGCCTCATGAGAGCCAGAACCTGCTGCCTTGCAGACCAGCTGCTCAGCTCTTAATTGAGCACGATAAAACTTTTCTATCATGCGGCTGCTTACTATGGTTAAGAGTGTATGCTTTTAATGCCCTTTTCTACTTCATTTGGTTGTATAGTACCCAGTTAGGCACTTACATCTCTCCAAACTTAAACAAAGCTCACGGAAGTAGCCTTGAGTAGAAGAAACCATTGCAAATTCCATAAACACGAGTGTGCTCATTTGACTTTCTCTGTGACTGCCTTTTCTTGGGCTTTCTTCACTTACTTCGAATGCACAAAGATTATGTAGAAAATTCTGAGTGTATCCTATAGGTCTAAATGGAAAAAGTGGAAAATTTGCAAATAAAAAAGAAAATGCAAATGAGAGTAGAATGAAGTGTGAAACTTTAGGGAACACAATTTTCTCTCTCAACAAATGAGAGCTGGAAGCATTGGTGCTAGTGCCCATGTTTACCAAAGCCCCACAGAGATGACTCTCCTAAGTACTCCACTTTTAAACTTTCACATCCATCAAGCATCTACAAAATCCACATATGGAGGAAGAGAGTCAGAAGAAGGATAATTAGTGTTATCACCAACCCACAGCACTAGGTGCTTTGAAAGGCATCATATCTACCTCCCATGCAAAGAGAAATAGAATCTAACCTAAAGTATCCCTGCATCTTTTCTTCCATACAACTTAAAGACACGTGGACCTTCTCTCCCTAGCAACGATCCACCCACCAATGAGGAAACACGGTCAGATAGTCTTACCCAAGTTTCAATTCTGTTAAAGTGGATTTCCTTAGGTTTAGAAACAAGCCCGACTTCTCAAGGAAATGCCAGTTTTTAGAAAATAAGGATAAGTAAACACAAATTTACCAGCAAATAATTCTCATTTAGAAAAAAAAAAACTGAAGCTGACAGGATAGGGAAAAAGACACACACACACACACACACACACACACACACACACACACACACACACACAAACACACACATACCTTAGGGCTGCTGTGGGAACCCACTAGAAATCTGCAGACCATTGGGAAACAAGAGAACATTATCCCAACATGAGGTTGTGATATCACAATAAGTATCATTATAATGATTAGCTGAGCTTTTTCCTTTTCTTTCCTAGATAAAAATTTACCTTCAAAGGTACTTACTGAATTCGTTCATTTAGGACCAGGTTAATATTTAGAACCTAGTCATTGAAATGTAGGAACACGTGAGTATGTTTTATGTCACAGTCAGAGAATGGCCAGATTAAAAATGAGTCCTGTGTAAAATAGAACAAAAGAAAGAAGCCACAAAGTACAGTGACACTTACGTGGGAATAAACAGTGAGATGCCATCAAGGAGACTACTATGTGCTCAATAGAATTTAACTGGTCCTGTATAACCCCTGCTTGGGTTTCTTATATTGAAAGTTGAACTATTTGAGGTTTATGTCTAAAATTGACTTTCCAGAGATGCTGCAACTAAGCCATTTGAATAAACAAACTGGGTTTCTTGAACTGAAATCTTGTCTTAACCACTTCTTGACCATATGTTACCCTTCCTTAGTTTTCCCAGCTACAGAGTAAGGATAAAAGAATGTTGATACAATAGAAATTAAATGGGATATTAAAATCACATAACAGTTCTTGAGGTAGGCGATACATAGATTGCTTAATAAATCATAGCTGTAATGGTATTGTTATCAAAATGTACATTTAATACTGGTATATTTAGAGTGTGAGGATCAGTTTAGCCTATTGGGAACAAGAAAATCCCAAAGCTTCTTTCCTGTGAAATCAATACATTCCAGTATCAAACACTATCTTCACATAAAGTAAAATCATTATGCATAAATGGGAAATGGTGACTTAGGTTTTAAAAGGTGAGATAAAAAATAGGAGCTTAAAACCACTTGGGAAAGTAAATCATTAACAGTAAAGAGTCATTTCACAGACTCAAAGGAAGAAAAAAAGACATTGTGACTAATGACACTTCTCTGTAACTAGTGGGTGGGCCTAATGTAACATGAAATAGAAGAAATCATTTAGCAAGCCGCTAGCTCCTTTTTGTATGGTAGAATTATTAGGCTAAGAAAAGTTGATCTACCTACTGGGCTTTACAGTTTCAGATTCAAAGAAATGAAATCAATGCCTGTGTTCAATCTGATCTTGCTCTGGATTCATACTCCCAAACTCAGTACTGTTTGTAATCTCAGTACATTGACTGGTGCCTAAAAAGGAGGAAAAATAATATCCATTGGTCATTAGTGGTTAAAGGATAAAGTCAAATGAAATTAATTATACCGATGTCAAAAAAGAAAGGAAGGAAGGAAGGAAGGAAGGAAGAAAGAAAGAAAGAAAGAAAGAAAGAAAGAAAGAAAGAAAGAAAGAAAGAAAGAGGGGGGAAGGATACAGGGAGAGAGGGAGAGAGGAAGACAGGAAGAGAGGGAAAGAAGGAGGGAAGGAGGGGGAGAGGGAAGGAAGGAGGAAGAGAGGGACAAAGGGAGAGAAGGAAGGAGAGAGAGAGAGAGAGAGAGAGAGAGAGAGAGAGAGAGAGAGAGAGAGAGAGAGACTATAAAGGTGACAGAGAATGGCTTATTTATCAGTACAACATAATGAGAACTCAGCCTGTGTATCGGCTTACATCTTAGCTAGGATGCCACTTTACAGTGGGGCGATTGAGCATGACATGAATCCAGGACACATGCACCTTCAGACTTCCAAATGTAGTTTTAAAATAGAGACAGAGAACATCCTCATTCACATTGAGCACTTGTGCCTTGAAACATGCTGGGAATTGATTTATTTAATTGTGACACACACACACACACACACACACACACACACACACACACACACACCTGTGTGCACACAAACTACAAGAGACTACCAAGTAGTGTATACAAGCACAAGATGCCCATCTAAATTAACATGAAAATAAACAGTATGGTTTTGTTGTAAGTGCAGCCTGTGCCACATTTCCTGTGTCCAAAAGTACTTCTGTTGGAGAGAAGACCTCAGTAAATAAGTTTGTCCAGTACTGGACACTGCATGCTGTAATACTGATTGCCAGGAGATAGTGCCAACACTATTGTGGAGGAAAGTCACTACTTTCTGATTGGACTTGGGGGTGGCTACATAGGAAGAGTTTCATTATTGGTACTATAATCCCTGCCAAAGGCCCATGGCTGAAGAAGACATAGGCCCTAGGGTAGAACCTGATAAGTAAGTTTCTAAATATTGATGCGTGTACCCATAGACGTAGGCTACATGTTACCTTGGTCTTAGAAAAGTTTGTGAATGCGGTGAGCAGCAGACAATAAAGAGTAAGCATCTAAGAGTAAGAGACTGAGTGCTCAGCCATAAGTAGGATGTTCATGTCATTATCCTTACCCACCACCAAGGCTCAGAGAACATTACAGAAAATGACTCAGAAAGAATGTAAGAACAGATGAGCGGGAAAGAAAGCTCTTAGATACTGTCTTCTGGATACATGGTAGCTACTATGTTCACGATCTCACACAGCTGTGGTTTCCTGCACAGGATCTACAGAAGCTCAAGCCAGCCAGAACTCTGACAGAGATGAGACAGATGATAATCCCGGTTCCAGCCCTGTCTTAGAGTTTCTGTTGCTGAAACAAAAACACTGGGACCAAAATACAGGTTGGGGAGAAAAGGGTTTATACAGCTTACATTTCTAGATCATTAGAGGAAGTCAGGACAGGAACTCAGGCAAGGCTGGAACATGAAGGCAGAAGCTGATACAAAGGCCATGGGAGGTGCTACTCTATAAAATCTATAAAATCCAGGACCACCAGCCCACATGGGCTGCCCCCCTTCAGTGACTAATTATGAAAATGCCCTATAGGCATGCCTACAGCCTAATCTCATGGAGGCATTCTCTTAATTGGGTTTCCCTTCTCTCAGAGTTCTCCAGCTTGTGTCATATTGAAAGAAAAGTTCCCTGCACACTTTCCTACCCATGAAGGAGGCTGAAGAAAGAGGTATCTCCCTGTGCATCACTTTATCCAACAAATGAGATGGCACATGGACAGTTGGACTTTCTTTACAAAATCTCAAATCACATGATGGGAAAGCAGTAAGACTTTAACCACTGCAGATAGTCTGGAATTCTTTTCTAAGGCCAAGTCTCTAGTTTTCCATCTGTCTTTCAAATTTAAATTCACTTGCTTGGCTAGCCACTAGTTCTTGTTGTCAATAACAAACAGGCCCAAACACATCCCTTGCACATATCTTAAGATGTTTTGTACAGTCTGTACTGCTTTAGTTCTAATGAAGGTATCTCCCAAATAAATACTTGTCAGTATACAGTAGGCACTCTGAATTGTTTGTAATACCAAAGGTAAGATAAGCAAACAAGGTGTTCAGGCTGCAGCATAAAAAGTCTCTAGAAATCTTCTGCCCTTTCTCTTCAAAGTTCATAACCAGAATGAGTGGGCCTTTAGGGTCCACTTTAGGAACTGACATCACAAGCTGTGTAAAGAGCAGCCAGATGACTTAATAGGTCTCATGATGACTAAGACATCCATGTGCTTCTAAGATTGATGACTCACCAGATGTAAGAACTCAGTGCTAGAGCTCTTCTGTAATTTCCCAAATAGGAGCTGTGATACATTAATGCAGGTACACTAAAAATAAAAAAGACCCAACTGAAGTCGTCACGTGCCACCTTGCCAGAACAGCGTGAGTTTTAAAGATGTATTTTAGAAATAGGTATCACGTTAAATTTTGCTTAATAGAAAATTTTCAATTCATTTAATTCTAAAGGGTTAGCTTTATCTATATTTTCAAGAGTCCATGTATGCAGGCTTTAAGAACCTATGTTAGAATGTTTGATGAGTTTGGCGATGTGTTTTTATAAGTAAAGACAGAAACTTGAGAGTTGATAAATTACACATAGTTGATATACTTTTAAGAAATATCTTAATAAAATGTCTTTAATTATTATTATTATTCAAATGTCAACACAGGTTATCAACTAAAGGGAAAATGGCGATTCTACTCAGCTTGGGTTAGATTATAATGGAATATTCTATTCAACTTTATGCACGATATTTCTCAAAAAGACAATGAAGAATAAAATTGCTTCTATATGAATAGTGGACAGATGATAAAGAGCATTAATGTCAATCTTTAAATAATCCATGCCAAAACTAGGAAATAGTTCAGCTGAAAAATAGGCCAAGGGGAGTGTTTAAACAGCTGAAAGATCATGTGAAAGTACAATCAGATTTAGTCTGTATAACTTCAGAATGAAAATATATATCTGGCAGGTAAAATACAATTTGACAAAGAATAAATAACCATTTATTTAAAACATACTAAAAAATAAGGCATAGGATTGAGAAGTATGGTGGATATGAGAAAGGAATTGAGGGTTGTCCTTGGTGGCAGAATCATAAATCCTAAAACAAGTGAGTCTGTCAGAGGGCTTCTGATCACTATGATGCAGGGAAATAGGACCTCCATTCTAACTAGTTAGACCTTCAAAGGTTTCTTGAAGGAAAAGAGACATGAATGACTTTGAAGAAGGAAAGTGTAGCATAGAGATTTTCTAGGGTAAGGAGACTTCCAAACTCATCCAGGAGTCCAAGAGATGGCAGATTACAGCCCAACTGAGGCACTTAATAAAACTTGGTTAAAATAAAGTTGAGAAAAGGCTTTTAAAGGAGGTATGTCTAGGAAGGTAAGACTCTCAAAAACCTGGAAACTAGTGTCTAAGGTGACATTTCCCTCCAGCCCAGCACCTTTCAACCTTCCTAACACTGTGATCTCTCAATACACCTATTCATGTTGTAGTGACCACACAACCATACAACCATCATTTTCATTGCCACCTCATAACTGAAATTTTGCTACTGTTCTGAATTGCAGTATAAATATCTGAGATGCAACAATATCTGAGATGCAATCCCTGTGAAAGAGTTGTTTGACCCCTGAGGGGGGCTCACAACCCACAGGTTGAGAAATTTCAAGAAGAGAACCGACATGTACATTCTTTATTTTTTATTTTATTTTATTTTTTGAACAATTTTATTTTAAAAAACAAAGATAAAAGAACAAATTTTAAGCATTTTTGCATAAATGTATACAAATACATTTTTGTCAGTGCTTGGCTTTTTTTCCCCAAAGGTTTGATAGTGTGCCTTAAGGTCTTACTAGTTACAATGAGCAAAAAGTACACGTAAAACAGGATGTAACCCGGAATTAGTCAAAGTTTTTTTTGGTGTGTAAGGATTGAGCATAATGGTTTTTTTCTTGAACTTCACGCAGTCTGTGAGTTGTTTCTGGGGTGTTCAGAGCTTTCTGGGGTTAGTATCCCATTATCAGTGACTGCATATTATGTCTGTTCTTTTGTGACTGGGTTACCTCACTCAGGATGATATTCTCTAGATGCAGACATGTACATTCTTTAAAGGAAGGCTGCTGCATGGGAAGTTAAAGGAAGCTGTTGCAGTTTGTAACAAAATATCCAGATCCTTCTATTGGGCCTTACAGAATTCTGTCAATTATCAATAAAACAGTTTCTTCATAGAGGGCTCTGCCCATCTGGCTTGCACTGAAACCAAAATATTCCTAGAGGCTAGAACTTCCCTCTAGAAGCATGGCAAATGGGAAGGAATAAAAGGTGGGAGTTGGTGAGGTGAACACACATGGCTCTCTTACGTGGTAGCACTTCTGTCCCACAGCTCTGGAAATAAGATAAGGATGGGGAACACATGCCTTCCTAGAGTCTCAAAGATACCTTTATACTTCTTTCATTCCCATCTCCCTAGATTCTGATCTTTTAATCTCACGTCATTATATTAAATCTTCGTCTCGCTTTACTTGGAGACTTTTCAGGTTGAATTTACTTACTGCTTCAGAGCCTTACTGTGACGTTTTACATTTGTCCATTTGCAACTAGTTTACTGTAAAGTCAGTCCTCTGAGTGCACCAAAGTCTGGTTCCAGATTTTCTGGTGATACCCAGCCCTGTGGATACTCAGTTCCTTATATAAAATGTACAGAATCTACATCTAGAATCTTCCTAGATGCTTGAGATAATCGTAAGATTATTTATAAAACCTAACACAATGTAAACAATAAGTAGTTGTCATGCTGGATTGCTTATGTAGTAGACCACCAGAAGACCTGTAC
Organism: Micromys minutus; assembly: GCF_963924665.1. Lineage (NCBI taxonomy): Eukaryota > Metazoa > Chordata > Mammalia > Rodentia > Muridae > Micromys > Micromys minutus. Next base: position 42,185,598 of record NC_137957.1, on the reverse strand, counting down.
ATACTCAGTATAAGCATGTTTTTTTTTCAAATATTTTAAATCCACCATTGGCTAAATGTATAGATATAGAACTCTGAATACAAGAGGCTAACCTACATGGGTAGATGTACAGTGTAGACTGTAGGATGGTAGGAAATTCTTATAACTTTCTTTCTATCTTCCTTCCTTCCTTCCTTCCTTCCTTCCTTCCTTCCTTCCTTCCTTCTTTCTTTCTTTCTTTCTTTCTTTCTTTCTTTCTTTCTTTCCAGACAGATTTTCTCTGTGTCGCCATGGCTGTCCTAGAATTTGCTCTGTAGACCAGGCTGGTCTCAAACTCAGAGATCAAACTGCCTCTGCATCCTGAGTGCTGTCCCTTGTGAATTCTTCAATGATTTTATCCTCCAATCTATTGCAGCTTCTCTTCTTCATGCTTGGTGTAAGTCTTGCTGTTAGCAATGACAGTACCACATTCTGCAGTATTCCATCCTGTATTCTAGTCTCAGAACACACTCTTAATAATCTATATCCTCTTCCTTAAACTTGCTCATTCCCTCTGAGAACTCTGAACAATAGATCATATTAACTGTTCATCATTTTTATTCCCTGTACATCGTTACTCCTCTTTCTACAAAGGTAAACTCATTACACTCACCTCGTCCATGTATTGTCAATGTCTTCAGTCTCTTTCCTATTGCCTTGGAAAAATTGTCTTCCTGGTCAAAGGACTCTCATCTAACTCTATCTACCTACTCATGTAGTTAAATAAGGTTAAAGAGAACTACAGTTGTGATATTTAGTTCTTCGTTTCATGGCTATGAGTCTTACTGCCCTGCACTGTGGGTAGCACGCATATTCCTTGTGTTTGGAAATGTGTTCCTTTCTCATTCATTCCTCGGATCCGTTATCATTCTCCATTATGATCTTGCTTCTTTACAGCAAAGATAAAACTGACACAGTGGGACAGGAACTTCACACCAACCAAATTCCAAACACCCGTTTCCCGCCCATTGTCTGTCATCACAGATACTGCCCTTGGCCCACTGTGCAGAGCCCTCATTTCTGACTCTGATAGTACAAAGTCTCCCTTCCTTTGACATTCATCGGCTCTAAGAAACTCTCTCTTGCCTCATTCCTCTGATTATTTCCCAGGTTCGTTAAATTTTTTGAGCCGAACAGTTCTCAAAAGTCTATTTTCATACCATCTACTTTGCATCATCTCATTCTCATTAAACCCACTTCAGATGGGGTTTTATCACCTCCATTTCACCAAATCTGCTCTAATCAAATGATGATAAGGTGTCTCCTAAAAAAAAAAAAAAATCAATGGTCAACTCTTAGTCTTCATGTTGCTTGACTTCCAACATTTCAGCGAGGTAAGCACTTTTCTATTCTTAATAATTATTTGCGAATTATTTTACTCTATCATCCTCATCCATTCTCTCCTGGCCTTCATTGTGAATAATTTATGTCCTTGAATGTTGATCTATAATTCTCAGTGCTTAGTTCCTGAACCTCCCCTCACTCCTTTCACCTACATTATCCTTCAGTATCCACAGAAGATTGGTTTTAAGAACTATGCCCAATGCCCAATTCAATTACATAAAAGATTATAGTGCTTAAACATAACTCAGGCATTGTCTTGTATGCTTTAAATCAACTCTATAATATGTTTAATACATAATACAGTGGGAATGTTGTATCATTGAGGGAATTGTGGTGATGAGAATAAAATGCACATGCTTAGGACAGGTTTTTACGCCTACATAATAGTTTTGACCTATGTTTGATTACAACACAAGACCGTGAAATGGGGGAATCAAAAGGAGAGTGGGGAAAAAAAGATGAGAGAAAAGGGCAAGAAGAGACAGCTAAAACAAAGGGACATTATTTGAGGGCTAGTATGAGAACCTAATATAGCAGGAACTTCCTAAAATGCATAATATATGAAGGTAAACTAAGTGAAATCATCAAGCAATAGGGAAAGACAGAACCCCAACTGTCAGTAAATGAAGCTTCCAGTACCAGACTTGGGCTAAAATACTTGAGTTTTTTGATAAAACTGACAAAGTAACCCAGGCTGTTACCAAGACTATAGGTTGTTCTTCATAAACAGATAGCCCCATGTCTGAGGACAACTCCTATACAACTCAGTGAACTTGGAGATGTTGAGATGGTGACTATATACAGCTTCACCCCTACGTTCCAGTGTCCTTGGTTCAGAAAGGTACTTTGCATACTATCAAGAGGGAAACAAATGCACAAAGCCAGCCACAAATACTTTATTCACAATAGTGTACTACCAGCAAGCTATGCTAAGGCAATAGCGTCACAAAGTTTGGAGAAGTAACCAATCAATGTCTTATTATTTGACTAAAGTCTCACTCCCCAAGATGAAACCCATAACCAACATTGCTTGGGTGACCAAGAACCTTAGACTAAATAGCCTACGGACTTAGGGTAAAAACAAATACTACTTTTCTAAAGAAGAGACAAATGTAGTGATAAAATGGCTCCTAATGATATTCTCCTATATTCATAAATCCACACCTTTTTCAGTCATCATCAGAGAAGCCTCCCCCTGTAGCTAAAGGGAACAAATACAGACACTCAAAGCTAGACATTATGCAGAGAGTGAGCGATTTGGAACACTCAACCCTAAATTGAATGTCTCCATCAAACCCTTCTCCTCAGAGCTAGGGAATCCCATGGAAGAGAAGGCAGAAAGAGTGTAAGAGCCAGAGGGAGTAAGGAACACCAAGGAAACAAGGCTGTGTAAATCACCATGAGCAAAACTCATATGAACTCACAACGATTGAGGCAACAGGCACAGGGTATGCATAGCTCTGAATTAGCATATATATTATGCATATATATTATGGTTTCTAGTTTAGTGTTTTTATGGGACTCTGATTTGAGTGTGAAAATGAGTAAGTCTCTGATTCTTGTGCCTTCTCTTGGGCTCTTTCCTCCCATTGGATTGTTTGGTCCAACTTTGATGTAATGGGTTTTGTTTTATTTTTGTTGTTGTTTATATGTTTTTTCTCTTTCAACTTTATTTTAAAAAAAGAGAAATACTTGTACAGATTTTAAAAGGCATTTTGGCGTAACACTATATGAATATGTTTTTGTCAGTACTTAATTCTTTTAGAGGTTTGATAGTATGCATTGAAATCTTACTAGTTACCATAAGCATAAAAAACATGTAGAACAGAACAGAATATGGAAACAGTCAGAGTTTTATTGGTGTGTATAGATTAAACATAATTATTTTTGAATACCTAAAATTGCCACAATGCTATATTCTTAGATCTTGGATTATTAATGATTTAAGGTCTAGGTGTAACACACTCTAAGAGGGTGCTATACACTTATATTTTTTCCTCAGAAGGACTGGGGTTTTCACTGTTTGGCCTTTGTTTTTCTTGAGCTTCATAGGGCCTATGAGTTGTTTCTGGGGTATTCAGAGCTTTTGGGGCTAGTGTCCAATTATCAGTGACTGAATATTATGTCTGTTCTTTTGTGACTGGGTTACCTCACTCAGGATGATATTCTCTAGATGCATTCATTTTCCTAGTTGTTTATATTTTAAATGAATGAATGAATGAATGAAAGCCTAGTCACTAGGATAAAAGTCAACAATTAAACTGTCATTTATATTTCCTGGGAGAAGAAAAGTCAGTTTATTCTAGTGAAATGACAATGCATTTATCAGCCATTGCAGGACTGCCTCATGTTAAGGAGTAGTTGGACAAAATGTCATATGTTCCACTGTGTGTGTGTGTGTGTGTGTGTGTGTGTGTGTGTGTGTGTGTGTGTGATTACAGTTTGGTGTTTTCTTTTATTTATTTTTTGGTGGGTATGGTTTTAATTTGTTTTCTTGGTATGGGGGATTTTATTGTCTTATTAGATTTTTGTTTGTTATTAGAGAAAGTACTTAGAGTTTTATGGGTGGGAAGAAGAAAGACTTAGGTGATGGAAAGAGTATGACCAAATATATATAAATTTAAAAATGCTTTAAATTTATACATTTATGCAAAAATGTTTAAAATTTTTTCTTTTATCTTTGTTTTTTTAAAATAAAGTTTAAAAATGCTTTAAATAAATAACAAGTTAAACAATTTTATTCAATAAAATAAATACATAATTGTATCATTTTATATTTATATTACTTTATTGCTTATTTTGTGGAATTATTAAAATAGTTATATTGTTTTATTAATTATATTTATATATAAATTATAAAGAAAGTTATAGCTAAACATATAAGTATAATAAATAAAGTAACTTTAAATAATTAAAAGAGAAAAACAGAACAAAACAAACAAATAAAAAAAGAGTGCGAAGCTTTCTGATTTGGATGACCAATATTATTTCCTTCTTGCTCATATCTTTCTATACGTTGTCTCTAAATTAACCATTTATACTAGCAAATATAAATTTAAAATTTTATTCCCAAATTAAACTTCAGAGATTTTTTTTTACTACCTAAGAGGTCTCACTAGTTCTAGTGGTATCTCATCTATAATCAAAACAATGATGGCTGAAGACAATAGGCTTCTAGTCACTTGTGTTCAGAGACCTGGGGTTTTCATGGAGAGGATAAGAAACAAAGCCCCTGGATCAGAGGGCAAGGATGTTGCGATTTGACAACAACTGGGGGCTTGGTTCCCCTGAAGGTTGGCCACCATCTATAGGACAGTACAGAGAAAAAACATAATTTGGTGAAGTCTATTCTAAACAACTTCTTAATCATTTTCCAACTCTGTTTCTCTAGAGACACCCAGCTGGAACATTTTCTTGTTCACTGGTATTTCTAGAACAATGTCTAGCATACAGCAAGAACTCAAAACATAGCTGTTGAGTTAGTACATGAATGAACACTGAAATAAGCCCCTTTCCAAACAGGCACATGAAACGTTTCATTTGAAATCATTGGTTTCAATGTAGAATTGGCTTAACAAACTTAGGAGATTACAAATGCTTTATAACTTCTGGTTTCTTCCATGTTCCTGGAACTGATCTGGTATTAGACAACTCTGTACCCAGATCTCCCTGAGAGAGACCCGGTCTCAGAGATGTGCTGACACACCTGAAAGCACAGGTAAGACCACCACTGCTGCTCTGAAGAACCATCCAGAGCCTTCAGGACACAGGAATCAAGGAGCATTATGGGACAAGATACCTTCAGTTTCTATATGCTCTTTGTGCTAACCCTGTGCCACAGCTCTCTACCCAGACCATGCTGGGAGAGAGCTAATTCCCCCAGTAGTACTGACCCACAGGCTTACAGGAGGGTCAAGGCACTGTCAGAATCAGAAAGACCAGCTAACACCGGAGATAAGTGGATGGCAAGAGCCAAGTCCAAGAACCTAAGCAACAGAAACCAGGGCCACATGGCATCATCAGAACCCAGTTCCTCCACCACAGCAAGTACTGGATACTCCAACACACTGGAAAAGTAAGATTCTGATTTAAAATCACAACTCATGATAATGTTAGAGGACTTTAAAAAGGTCATAAATAATTTCCTTAAAAAATACAGTGGAACACAGGTAAACAGGTAGAAGCTCTTAAAGAAGAAACATACACACACACACACACACACACACACACACAACACGTGAAGAAATTAAACAGAATCATCCAGGATCTAAAAATGGAAATAAAACCAATAAATAAATCACAAAGGAAGACAACCTTAGAGATAGAAAACCTAGGAAAGAGATCAAGAATCATAGTTGTAAGCATCACCAACAGAATACAGAAGATAGAAGAGAGAATCTCAGGGGCAGAAGATACCATAGAAAACATTGGCACAACAGTCAAAGAAAATACAAAATGCAAATATTCCTAGCCCAAAACATACAGGAGATCCAGGATACAATGAGAAGGTCAAACCTGAGGATAAAAGGTATAGAAGAGAGCAAAGATTCCCAACTTAAAGGGCCAGTAAATATCTTATTTTGTTCTATAACAAAATTATAGAAACTTCCCTAACCTAACAAAAGAGATGCCCATAAAAATACAAGAAGCCTAAAGAACTCCAAACACAATAGACAAGAAAGGAAATTCCCCCTGTCACTAAACAGTCAAAACACCAAATGCTCAAAACAATGAAAGAATATTAAAAGCAGTAAGAGAAAAAGGTCAAGTAACCTATAAAGGCAGCCCTATCAGAATTACACCAGACTTCTCAACAGAGACTATAAAAGCTAGAAGATCCTGGACAGAAGTTATATAGACCTAAGAAAATACAAATGCCAGCCCAGGCTACTATATACAGGAAAACTATCAATTAACATAGATGGAGAAACCAAGATATTTCATAACAAAACCAAATTTACATAATATAGTTCCACAAATCCAGCCCTAAAAAAGATAGTAGATGGAAAACTCCAACATAAGAAGGAAAACCACACCATAGAAAAAGCAAGAAAGTAATCTTCTTTCAATTAAGCCAAAAGAAGATAGCCACACAAAAATAATTCCACCTCTAACAACAAAAATAACAGGAAACAATAATCATTAGTCCCTGACATCTCTCAAAATCAATGGTCTCAGGTCCCCAATAAAAAGACATAGACTAACAGACTGGATATGTAACAAGAACCCAATATTTTGCTGCATACAGGAAATACAACTCAGTGACAAAAACAAACACTACCCCTGAGTAAAAGACTGAAAAACAATTTTCTAAGCAAATATTCCCAAGAAACAAGCTGGAGTAGTCATTCTAAAATGAATAAAATCAACTTTCCACCAAAAGTTATCAAAAGAGATAAGGAATGACACTTCATGCTCATTAAAAATAAATTCATCAAGATGAAATCTCAATTCTGAATATCTAGGCTCCAAATGCATGGGCACCAACATACATAAAAGAAACCTGACTAAAATTCAAAGAACACATTGCACCTCACACAATAATAGTGGGAGACTTTAACACCACACTCATCAATGAACAGATCATGGAAACATAAACTAAACAGAGATACATTGAAACTAACAGAAGTTAACCAAATGAATTTCACAGAACACTTCATCCTAAAACAAAAGAATATATCTTCTTCTCAGTACCTTACAGAACCTTCTCCAAAATTGACCATATAATTGGTCCTAAAATAGGACTCAACAGATATAAGAAGATTGAAATCATCTCATGCATCTTCTGAGATTACTGTGGACTAAGACTAGTCTTCAATAACAAAAAAAAAAAAAAAAAAAAAAAAAACAGCAGAAAGCCCACATAAACATAGAAGCTGAACAATGCTCTACTCAATGATAACTTGGTCAAGGAAGAAATAAAGACATTAAAGACTTTTTAGAATTTATTTAAAATGAAGGCACAACATACCTAGACTTAAGGGACACAGTGAAAGCAGTACTGAGAGGAAACTTATAGCTCTGAGTGCCTCCAAAAAGAAATTGGAGAGAGCATAGACTAGCAGCTTGACAGCACACCTAAAATCTCTAGAATAAAAGAAGCAGATGAACCCAAGAGGACTAGAAAGCAGGAAATAATTAAGCTCAGGGCTGAAATCAACCAAGTAGAAACAAAAAGAATACAAAAAATCAGCAAAACCATGAGTTGGTTCTTTGAGAAATCAACAAGATAAAGATTAAACCCTTAACCAGATTAATCAGAGGGCACAGAGACAGTATTCAAATTATCAATATCACAAATGAAAAGGAACACATAACAACAGAAACTGAGGAAATAAAAAAATTCAACAGATCCTACTACAAAAGCCTATACTAAACAAAACTGGAAAATCTTGATGGAGTAAACAATTTTTTAGACAAATACCAGGTACCAAAGTTAAATCAGGATCAGATAAACCATCTAAACAGTCCCCTAACCCCTAAAGAAATAGAAGCACTCATCAAAAGTCTCACAAAAAAGCCCAGGACCAGAAGGGTTTAGTGCAGAATTCTAACAGACTTTCATAGAAGACCTAATACCAATACTCTCCAAATTATTCTACAAAATAGAAACAGAAGGAACATGACCTAACTCCTTCTATGTAGCCACAATTATGGTACACCTAAACCACACAAAGACCAAACAAAAAAATAAAATTTAAGAACAATTTCAATTATGAATATCGGTGCAAAAATACTCAATAAAATTCTTGCAAACTGAATTAAAAAACACATCAAAATGATCATCCATCACGATCAAGTAAGCTTCATGTCAGGGATGTAATGATGGTTCAATATACAGAAATCAATGTAATCCACTATATAAACAAACTCAGATTAAAAAACAAACATACAATCATCTCATGGGATAATGAGAAAACATTTGACAAAATTCAATACCCCTTCATTTTAAAAGTCTTGGAATGATCAGATATTCAAGCCCCATACCTAAACATAGTAAAAGCAATACCCAGCAAATCAGTAGCCAACATCAAACTAAATAGAGAGAAACTTGAAGCAATCCCACTAAAATGAGGGACTAAACAAGAATGCCAACTCTTTCCCTACCTATTCAATATAGTTTGTGACGTTCTACCCAGAACAATTAGACAACCAAGAGAGGTCAAAGAAATAAAAATTAGAAAGGAAGTAGTCAAAATATCGCTATTTGCAGATGATATGATAGTATACTTAAATAGCCCCAAAAATTCTACCAGAGAACTCCTACAGCGGATAAACAACTTCAGAAAAGTGGCTGTATATAAAAATAACTCAAACAAATCAGTAGTCTTCCTCTACTCAAAAGATAAGCAGGCTGAGAAAGAAATTATGGAAACGACATCATTCACAATAATCACAAAGAATATAAAATACCTTGGTGCTACTCTAACCAAGCAAGTGAAAGATCTGTATGACAAGAACTTCAAGCCTCTGAAGAAAGAAACCAAAGAAGATTTCAGAAGATGATAAGATCTCCCACGCTCATGAATTGGCAGAATTAATATAGTAAAAATGGACATCTTGCCAAAATCAATCTACAGATTCAATGCAATCCCAATTAAAATTTCAAGTCAATTCTTCATAGAGTTAGAAAGAGCAATTTACATAAACATTTGGAAAAACAACAACAACAAAATAAGCCAGGAAAGCAATAACTGTTCATAACAATAAAAGAATTTCTGGGGAAATTATCATCCCCGACTTCAACATGTATTACAGAACAATGGTGATATAAACTGTATGGTATGGTACAGAGACAGGAAGGTCGATCAATGGAAGATTCAGAAATGAACCCACACACCTATGATCACTATCTTTGACAAAGGAGCTAAACCCATCCAGTGGGAAAAAAAATAGCATTTTCAACAAATGTTGCTGGTCTAACTCTTGGTCAGCATGTAGAACAATGTAAATTGATGCATTTTTATTGCCCTGTACAAAGTTCAAATCCAAGTGAGTCAAGAAACTCTACATAAAATGGGGAAGAGCCTTGAACACATGGGCACTGGGCAAAATTTTCTGAACAGAACATGAGATTCTAAGATCAAGAATCAACAAATGGAACCTCAGAAAATTGTAAAGCTTCTTTAAGGCAAAGAACACTGTCAAAAGGACAAACTGGCAATTAATAGATTGGAACTAGATCTTTACCAATCCTACGTCCGATAGAGAGCTAATATCCAACATATACAGAGAACTCAAGAAGTTAAACTCCAGAGAATCAAATAACCTTATTTTAAAATGGGGTACAGAGCTAAACAAAAAATTCTCAACTGGGGAATACCAAATAGCTAAGAAGCACTTAAAGAAATGTTCAACATTTTTAGTCATTAGGAAAATGCAAATCAAAACAATCCTGAGATTTCACCTCACACCAGTCAGAATAGCTAAGATCAAAAACTCAGGTGGCAGCAGATGCTGGCAAGGATGTGAAGAAAGAGGAACACTTCTACATTGTTGGTGGGATTACAAGCTGGTACAACCACTCTGGAAATCAGTCGGGAGGTTCTTCAGAAAACTGGACATACTACCCGAGGAACCAGTATACCACTCCTGGGCATATACCCAAAAGATGCTCTAAAATACAACAAGGACACATGCTCCATTATGTTTATAGCTGCCTAATTTACAAACTAGAACCTGGAAAGAACCCAGATATTCTTCAACAGAGGAATAGATACAGAAAATGTGGTACATTTACACAATGTACACTCAGCTATTAAAAAATGAGTTCATGAAATTCTTTGGCAAATTTTGGATCTAAAAAATATCATCCTGAGTGAGGTAACTCAATCAAATACACAAAAAAGACCACACACACACACACACACACACACACACACACACACACACACACACACACAGTAGGCACTCACTGATAAGTGGATATTAGCCCAAAAACTTAGAATATCCAAGATACAATTCACAGAGCACGTGAAGCTCTAGAAGAAGGATGACCAAAGTGCAGATGCTTCAGTCTTAGAAGTGGGAACAAAAATATGCTTGGGAGGAAATACAGAGACAACGTTTGGAGCAGAGACTGAAGGAAAAGACATCCAGAGACTGCCCCACCTGGGGATCCAGCCCACATACAGTCACCAAACCTAGACAACATTGCTGATAGCCAGAAGTGTTTGCTGACAGGATCATGCTATAGCTGTCTCCTGAGAGGCTCTGCCAGATCAGGACAAATACAGAGCACAATGCTCCTGGCCAACCATTAAACTGAGAATGGGGTTCTTAATGAAGGAGTTAGAGAAACAATTGAAGGAGTTTAAGGGAGTTGCAACGATATAAGAACAACAATACCGAGGCCATTAGCCACCGGAAACATTGGAGATCCAGGGACACAGGCCTGGGGAGACTGCACTGTGAGTAGCAGGGCTGAAGAGAGGGCTAGTCCTAGTGCACAGTAGGCGCAGCCCTCCTGTTGGTCTAGGGGAGAAGGAACTCTACCGTAGGGACTTAGTGTCCACCTGGAAGGCCCTTGCATGCACACCAAACGCTTAAGCCATTTTTCACCTGGAACAGTGGGGATCCAGGAAACCAGGCATGGTGAGACTGCACCGTGAGTGGCCAGGACACAGAGAGGTCTGGGCCGAGCGCAAGGAAAGCATCCCCTCACCCTTGATTGGTTCAGGCGAACAGGAACCCTGCAATAAGGACTTGGTATCCACTCGGAAAGCCATCGCATGTGGACCAAACGCTCAGGCCATTTGCCACCTGGAACAGCAGAGATCCAGGGAACAGGCCTAGGGAGACTGTGCTGTGAGTAGCCGGGGCACAGAGAGGGCTAGGCCTAGCGTGGGGTAGGCACGGCCCTCAGGTTGGTCCATGAGAACAGGAACTCTGCCATAGAGATTCGGTATCTGCCCGGAAGGCTCTTGCATGTGGACCAAACGCTCAAGCCATTTGCTTCCTAAAAGAGCAGAGATCCAGGGAGACAGGCCAGGTACATGGGAGAGATGGGAACCAACCACTGACAACAAGACCACATATAACCAAAGACAACAAGATTGCAAGAGGAAAGGGAAAGAACTTATACAATGGAAACCAAGACAACCTGGCAACATCAGAACCCAGTTCTCCCATAACAGCAAGCAGCAGAATGCCAAACACTCCAGAAAAAGAAGACACAGGCCTGAAATCATACCTCAAGATGATGATGGAGATCTTTGAGAAGAGTGTGAATAACTCACTGAAACAAGAATGGGAGGAAAACCAAAAACAAATGGAAGAGATGAAGGAATTGAAGAAGGAAGAGAAAATGGAAATGGAAACAATAAAGAAAACACTAAAGAGACAACCCTGGAGGTGGAAAACCAAAAAAAAAAAAAAAAAAAAATCAGGAGTCACAGATGCAAGCATCTCTAACAGACTACAAGAGATGAAAGAGAGAATATCAGGAGCCAAAGACAACATTGAACATAGACAAAACAGTCAGAGAAGATGCAAAAGCCAAAAAGCTCCTAACCCAAAATGTCTAGGACATCCAGGATACAATGAGATGACCAAACCTAAGGATATTAGGAATAGAAGAGGGTGAAGAATATCAACTAAGGGGCACAGTAAATAGCTTCAACAAAATCTGAGAAGAAAACTTCCCAACCCTTAAGATTGAGATGACCATACTCATAAAAGAAACCTACAGAACTTCAAATAGAGTGGACCAGAAAAGAAATTCTCCCCAACACATAATAGTAAAAACAGCAAGTGTCCAAAGCAAAGAAAAAATACTAAAAGCAGTAAGGGAAAATGTTAAACATATAATCAATCACAAAACAAGCCTCAATAGATATAAGAAGATTGAAATACTACCATGCATCCTATCAGATCACCATGGACTAAGACTGGTCTTTAATAACAACAATTACAACAAGGAACCCATATACACAAGGAAACTAAACAATACTCTATTAAACAATAGCATGGTCAAAAAAGAAATAAAGAAAGAAATTAAGAATTTCTAGAATTTAATGAAAATGAAAACACAACATACCCAAACCTATGCAATGCAATGAAAGCAGTACTGAGAGGAAAACTTATAGCTTTGAGTGTTTCCAAAAAGAAACTGGAGAGAGCATACACTGGCAAATTGACAGCACAGTTGAAAGCTCTACAACAAAAGGAAGCAGATACACCCAAGAGGAGTAGACAGAAAGAAAGAATCAAACTCAGAGCAGAAATTGACCAAATAGAAACAAAAAGAACCATTCAAAGAATCAACAAAACCAAGAGCTGGTTCTTTGAGAAAATTAACAAAATTGATAAACCTTTAGCCAGACTAACTAGAGGGCAAAGAGAGAATATCCAAATTAACAAAACCAGAAAGGAAAGTGAAGACATAACAACTGAAACAGAGGAAATTCAAGAAGTCATCAGATCCTACTACAAAAGCCTATACTTAAGAAAGCTGGAAAATCTGGAGGAAAACAATTAATTTCTATACAGATACCAGATACTAAAGTTAAACCAGGACCAGGTAAACCATCTAAATAATCCCATAACACCTAAAGAAATAGAAGCATTTGTCAAAAGCCTCCCATTCAAAAAAAGCCCAGGTCCAGATGGGTTCAGTGCAGAATTCTATCAGACATTTATTGACAACCTAATAACAATACTTTCCAAACCATTCCACAAAATAGAGTCAGATGGAACACTACATAACTCATTTTTTGAGGCCACAATAACCCTCCTTCCTAAACCACACAAAGACCCTACAAGGAAAGAGGACTTCAGACCAATCTCACTTATGAACATTGATGCAAAAATAGTTAACAAAATCCTTCCAAATCGAATCCAAGAACACATCAAAACAATCATTCACCATGATCAAGTAGGCTTCATCCCTGGGATGCAGTGATGGTTTAATATATGAAAGTTCATCAACGTCATCCACCATATAAAAAAACACAAAGAAAAAAAAACCACATGGTCATCTCACTAGATGCTGAGAAAGCATTTGACAAAATTCAACACCCCTTCATGTTAAAGGTCTTGGAAAGAACAGAAATCCAAGGCCCATACTTAAAAATAGTAAAAGCAACATGCAGCAAATGGAACATCAAACTTAATAATGAGAAACCTGAAGCAATCCCACTAAAATGAGGGACTAGACAAGGCTGCCCACTCTCCCCCTACCTATTCACCAAAGTACTGGAAGTCCTGGCCAGAGCAATTAGACAGCAAAAGGAAATCAAAGGGATACAAATTGGAAAGGAAGAAGTAAAAACATCACTATTTGCAGAGGACATGATAGTGTATGGAAGTGACTGCAAAAATTCCACCAGAGAAATTTTACAGCTAATAAACAAGTTCAGCACAGTGGCTGGATATAAAATTAACTAAAAAAATCAGTATCCTTCCTATATTCAAAGGACAAACATGTGGAGAAAGAAATTAGGGAAAAGATACCCTTCACAATAGTCACAAAAACTATGAAATACCTTGGTGTGACTCTAACTAAGCAAGTGAAGGACCTGTATGACAAGAACTTCAAACCTCTAAAGAAGGAAATCGAGGAAGATCTCCCGTGCTCATGGATTGGAAGGATCAACATTGTAAAAATGGCCATCCTACCAAAAGCAATCTACAAATTCAATGTAATCCCCATCAAAATTCCAACCCAATTACTCATAGAGTTAGAAAGAGCAATGTGCAATTTCATTTGGAATAACAATAAAACTAGAACATTGAAATCCATCCTCAACAACAAGAAAACATAGGCAGGAATCACTATCCCTGACCTCAAACTATTTTACAAGGCAATTGTTTTAGAAACTGCATGGTACTGGTACAGAGATAGGCATGTGGATCAACAGAAAAGAATAGAAGTTGCAGAAATGAACCCTCACATATATGATCATTTGATTTTTGACAAAGGAGCTGTAAGCATTCAATGGAAAAAGGACAGCCTCTTCAACAAATGGTGTTGGTTCAACTGGCACTCAGCATGCAGAAGAAAGAAAATAGATCCTTTCTTATCTCCTTGTACAAAGCTCAAGTGCAAGTAAATCAAAGATCTTCACATTAAACCAGGTACACTGAAACTATTAGAAGAGAAAGTAGGGAAAACCTCAGAACACATAGGCACAGGGAAAATTTTCCTGAACAGAACACCAATGGCTCGTGCTCTAAGGTCAAAGATTGACAAATGGAACTTAATGAGATTGCAAAGTTTCTGTAAGGCTAAGGACACTGTCAAGAAAACTAAATGACAGCCAATAGATTGGTTGGTACAAGATCTTTACCAACCCCACATCTGATAGAGGCCTAATATCCAAGGTAAACAATGAGCTCAAGAAGTTAGACACCAGAGAATCAAACAATCCTATTAAAAAATGAGGTACAGAACTAAACAAAAAGTTCTCAATTGAGGAATATTGAAATGCTGAGAAGCATCTAAGGAAGTGATCGACATCCTTAGTCATCAGAGAGATGAAAATCAAAACAACTCTGAGATTCCATCTCACACCAGTCAGAATGGCTAAGATCAAAAATTCAGATGACAGCAGACACTGGAGAAGATGTGGAGAAAGAGGAACACTCCTCCACTGTTGGTGGTGTTGTAAACTGGTACAACCACTCTGGAAACCAGTCTGGCAGTTCTTCAGAAAATTGGACATAGTACTACCTAAAGACCCAGTTATTCCACTTCTGGGCATATACCCCAGAGACGCTCCAACATACAACAAAGACACATGCATCTCAATGTTCATAGCAGCCCTATTTATAATAGCCAGAAGCGGGAAAGAACCCAGATGCCCTTCAGTAGATGAATGGATACAAAAATTGTGGTATATTTACACAATGGATTACTACTCAGCTATCAGAAACAATGACTTTATGAAATTCCTAAGAAAATGGATGCATCTAGAGAATATCATCATGAGTGAGGTAACTCTGTCACAAAAGAACAGACCTAATATGCAGTCACTGATAGTGGGATACTAATCCCAGAAAGCTCTGAACACCCCAGAAGCAACTCACAGGCTATAAGAAGCTCAAGAGAAACAAAGGCCAAAAAAAAAAAAAAAAAAAAGAAAAAAGAAAGAAAGAAAGAAAAGAAAAAAGAAAAGAAAGAAAGAAAGCCTCAGTCCTTCTTAGGGAAAAAAATAAATATAGAGCACCTCTTAGAGTGTGGTCTACCTGGACCTCAAATCACTAATAATCCAAGAGCTAAGATAATAGCTTTGTCGCAATTTTGGGTATTCACAGATTATTATGCTAATCTATACCTAACAAGAAATCTGTTTTCATGTTATGTTCTGTCCTACATGTACTTCATTCTTATGGTAACTAGTAGGATTTCTATGCATGCTATAAAACCTCTAAAAAATTAAGTACTGACAAAATTATTCATATAATTTTATGCCAAAATGCTTTTAAAAATCTGTAAATGTATCCCTATTTTTCTTACTTAAATAAAGTAGTAAGGAAAAATAAATAAATAAATAAATAATGGGGAAAGGAGAACAACAGTACTAACCAACCATACCTCCTAGGGATTGAACCAGTATCCAAAGTGTACACATGGATGGATCCATGGCTTAAGCTATATACATCTAGCAGAGGGTGGCCTTGTTGGGCATCAATGAGAGGAGAAGCCCTTGCACCTGCCAAGGCTTGATGCCCCAGTGTAGGAGAAGGTCAAGGCAGAGAGGTGAGAGTGTGTGGGTGGGTTGGTGAACACCCTCAGAGAAGCAGGGGGAGGAATAGTGTGATAGGGGATATGGAGGGGAATCCGGGAAAGGAGATAACATTTGAAATGTAAATAAAATATATCCGATAAAAGAAATGCTCAAAATAAAAACAGAATGATTTATAGAAATCTTTGAAATTTGATGTTTCACTGGGGATTATGCAATCGAATCCAGATAACTCAAATTCAGAGAGGACATTTTGTAACAAAATATTCCCTGGGTTCTCTTAGAGCAAATTATCAGGACATTGGCTAACTCTGTTCAATTGTCCAAAATGGTTTTTAAACTTATTAGGAGTTTATCATTATGATTTTTGTTTAGATTTCTACCAGCAAAGTGGAATGTGTCCTTAACCTTCTCTGTCACGTTGACCCCCACACACCCCTAACTGCCTCAGCTTACTGGTCCTAAGGACATCTGCCACTGATTAAAGAGAAGAGAAAAAAAAAAGACTTCTTTTACAAACATAAGCCAACTGGAGACGTAGCACACTGTACCTGCAGGCACGTACATGCATGGTGTGGCTGATGAAATGCATCCCTGTTGAACCTGCCCATTCATTACCTGCATGAAAAACTTTGTTTCTTCCATTAGTGATTCCAGATGAGCTGGCCTCCATTTTTATTGGCCGTCTGCCTGATGGGAGTGAGGAATGCCTGACCACAGGCAGGCGACGATGTGACCCTGGGCGGCTTGCCACACTTCGCCGTTGATGGATTTGCAAGTGCTTTTCAGCCCCATGAATAGATAAACTTAAACCTGCAATGAAGAAAATAGTGCTGTTAACTGAAGAGGTCATCTTAAACACAAATTTATGGTTGGCATGAACTCCTGAGAACACCAGTAACTCTTCCTGAAGTTTGCTGGTCATGTTAGAAAGGTGTTTTTTCACATTTTCTGGGCAGTTCTTCCTTCAGAAGGTGGTGTCCTCAGTTATCATAACAAGAATCCTACACATAGAAATTAATATAGTCATATATTAAAGTTAACCAGATTCTTTCTACACTCCTGAGAGCATATGTGTGTTTCTCATGTAGCTTTGGGGTTTAGAAACTGCTGTGGGTATCTGGAGTGTCGGTAACAATTAAAAAACATTTTTCATGGAACTCACAGAGGGGCCAGAATTGGTGATTGAATTGCCTGGAAAATCAAGAATTCCAGTTTCAAAACTAGTTTCTAAAAACATTCATTGGTCACCAGGGGAGGTAACTCAGATGTCATTATTCAGAAAACTGTAAAACAGAAAGCAAGCAAGCATTTATTCCATCTTTCCTATGCCAGCACATGTCAAGGTAGTCAAGTAGTTGATAAGAGAAAGTTCTTCATGAGAGAACAGCCAAATACTCTCACAGTATAGTTTTTTGTTTCAATGGCATTAAGTCCTTCATCCTGGCAGTGTTGCCCAGACAATCTATGGATTAAACTTGTCTAATCCATAAAGAGAGGACAACCTCCCATTTGTGCCCATCCACTGGTAGGGAGGGAAGGGGTGTACCATGAGAGCTCACAAGCATCTGCTCTGGACTTCTATACATATATCTCCTCATAAATTGCTTAGCACGACTTCATTCCCACAATCTGGTTTCTAGACCCATGCTATTGTGAGTCTGAGTATTGGTCTTTGAAGTGTTGCTTAAGTTAGGACCGCAATGCTAGCTGGCCCTGTCAGAAACAGCCTGGCAGGTTACCTGTGTCAATGAATACCCTACTGAGATGCATAAGTACATAGACACTGTGAACTTTCTCATCCCATACGTACTCTATTGCTATAACTGGCATACTAGTCTCAATCTGTCATTCTTCCTCCCCACTGTCTTCTCTCATACCATCCTTGGCTCCACATTTTCACAGAGTGTATCCCAAGTGTCTCTAGACCCAGAAGGCTCCAGCAGAATCCGGACCCATGACCAACTTGTAGATGACAGAGGAGGCAATAGGAGAGAGATTTTCATTCAGCATTAGATAGTGTGTGCAGGTTCAAGCTGAAAATATTAGGCAAACCACACTCTACTTGTTTTGCTTTTTATGGTGGCTGTTGGGCTAAAGGGAACAGTATTGTGCTCAACATGGTGCCTCCAGGTGTTACATAAGACCCCTTGAAGAAGCATAAAGGGACATGAATGAGAATAAAAATTACACTGTGAAAAGAAGTGGCACAGGTGCTTGAAACTGTTGAATCCAGTGCTTTAAAAATGTAATAACTTAGATCATGGGGAGAATGTTAAAAATAAATGCTCTCTGAGTAGTTTCAATGGAGCATAGATCTGAGGAAGGGAAATGTGTTAAGGTGGAGTTTTGGAAGAGTCCCCAAGACTGAAATAAACCCATACCAATCCTTCCTCAGAGTAGGAGTCCTCAGAGGTACAGAACAAGGGTGGCCTATGAAATCTCCCCTTGTACAAGGGCCAATGTGTACAAGAGAGAAGCATGTAAACAGCTAGTTCAAGAAGGAAAAATGTGCTGCAAACATTTGAATAGATCCACTAATATATTACATCATCTAATTGGTTATTTATTACTTTAGAAAAAAGACAACATGGACTAACAACTAAATATCAGGCATGCTTCTAGACATTGATTATCATCCCATTAATGTTTTACCACAAATGTAAAACACACACCTATACACATATACACACAGAAGTACATACACACACACACACACACACACACACATATATACACATACAAACAAACAAACAAGCAAACACAAATGCACACATACACTTATACATACTCACATACCCCCCACACACACATCCACTCTCCATGCTCCCCTAACACACATACACAGGAATCCATATTTACAGATAGGAAACCTGAGGTTCAAGAAGTTACTTGTCCAAGGTCTCACAGGGATTGTGGTTCTGTTCTTTTCAGTTGTGCTATGTAAAAGAACAAACTGAACACCAATAGAATGATTGTTTTAAGGATGCAGTGGTCCTGAGAACTCGAGGTCTGTTTAGTAGAGACCCCCAAAAACTCCATAAAAGTTTGATCCCCTTTTGAACGACGGTCTTGTAGGGTTCTCTGCTGATTTTTCTTCTCCTGACCCATGCCACCATCATGCTAAAATGGCTCCTGGTTGTTGATTACTATCAGACACCTTCATTGTGAGAACCAACTGGTTTTGTCCCTTCTCCTTGAAGCCTTCAATTCCTCTCATCATGCCGGTTAGCATTCTAGCCTTTAATATTTCAATGTGTCCTTTATCATACAATGCCCTTAAGCTCTCGTTTATCTTCTGGACCACCAACAGCTCATTTCTCCAAGTACATCACATCTCCACTAGCAAGAAACATGTTTTTCAATTGTTTGATTCTTTTCTTGGCTATGAACAAAATACTTCCCGTATTTTTTGGGTCTCTCTTTCCATCCCATTCTCCTCTGTATGTTGCTCTCTCCATGATGACATCATTCCTTGGTCACAGATGACAAACAGAATCAAGAGCTAATCAATGAAATGATTAATTTCTGACTAAATGCTCTCTGTTTCATTATACCTTCACAATCCTTCCTATGCTACTGTGGCCCACCACTTGGCTGTTTACCTCAGCTTCAACAAAATCCTTCCTTTTTCTATCAGATGAGGAGATAAGGTACAAATTATGCTACCTTCCTAGTCTCTCTTCCTTCCTTTACAAAACTGTTCTTACAAAAATACTTCTTCTACCCCAGAGCCATCATTTAGCTTGATAAAGGACAATCCAGAAATATCTTAGAGTCAAAGTGAAGGGAAGTTCAGCGTGAGTTAAAATACAGGTGCTCGAATCAGAATTTCTGGGCTAAAATCCTAGTCGTACTTACCTAGGGCAAGTGATTTGATAGCTCTGTTTTGGGTTTTTTTTGTTTGTTTGTTTGTTTGTTTGTTTGTTTGTTTAAACTTATTTTTCTCAGCGAAGAAGTAGGGTTGAACATAAGATTGCTATGAGATTGAGTCAATGCCGAGAAAATGCTCTGGTAGTGTCAGACACACCATTGCTTCTTAGCTTTGGCTAGACATCTCCATTTGTCTTACTAATGACTTCTACCTAATCTTAGTTCTGGTTTCTATGATCCAGCATCTCACCTCTGCTCATCTGTTTTGAAATTCTTGCTTTGCCTTCTGTGACATTTAAAATTGTTTTGCTACCCCTTATTTTTAAAGTCTTATTCTCTATTCTATTTCTAAAGGTAGGAGTACTCAGTTTCTAAAGTATTGTAGTCATTCACCACAATACGAGCAATCTAAAATAACAGCTGCTTAATGTCTCACAGTTCTAGACGCCCAAAGTCTGAAATCAATGTGTTGGCAGGGGCATATTTGTTCTAGAAGCTTTGGAGGAGAATAGATTCTCTGCCTCCTTCAGCTTCTCATTGTGCTGGTATTACAGTGATCCTGGCTCTGTGGCCATATGTCACCATCTCTTATCTCTGTGGTCACATAGCTTTCTATAGTTGTCTAGTTTACCTCTTAGAAGATATTTGTGATTATGCCTAGACAATTTTCATAATCTCCCACCTTAACAACTGTATCATAATTACATGTGCCAATTCATTCTAAAGAATAGTTATAAATCCAAGAATATTGATTCAAGCATGTACTCATTAGCCTACCATACTGGTGATTTCCCATGGTTTGCCTTGGATTCTCATCTCTCTGTATCCTTAGGAATGTTTGAGGTGCCCAGCTGACTTGATGTATCTGATATCTCTGTACCTCTGAGTGTACACATCCCACAGTCCTCCTGCTTTGCTCTCGTTCTGAAATTTCAAGCTTCCATTTCCTCTTTGGTCTACTAATACTTTTGAGTTAATCTTATACCCAGCCGCCTATTACTGAAAGTGTTTATCAGCTGTAGAAGTTCTCTAGTAGAATTTTTGGGATCACTTATGTATATTATCATAGTATCTGAACATAATGATAGTTTGACTTCTTTCTTTCCAATGTGTATCCCCTAGACCTCTTTCAGTTGCTTAATTGCTCCAGCTAGAACTTCAAGAACTATACTGAATAGACAGGGAGATAGTGGACAGTCTTGTCTTGTTCCTGAATTGCTTTGAGTTTCTTGATGTTAACTACAGGCTAACCATAATTGCCTTTATTATGTTTAGATATGTCCCTTGTATCCCTATTCTCTAAAAGTTATAATGAAGGGATGTTCGAGTTTGTCTAAGTTTTTGTTTTTATTTTTGTTGCTGTTGGCTTTTAACACTTTCGTTTTTCTTTTTTGTTTGTTTCTATTATGAATTACATTCTGCATCTCTGGGATGAAGAATACTTGATGATTGTGGATGATCTTTTTGGTGTGTTCTTAGAATCAGTTTATGGGTATTTTGTTGAGTATTTTTGCATCAATGCTTATAAAGGGTATGGGTCTCTAATTCTTGCTCTTTGTTGAATCATTCTATAGTTTGATTATCAGGATGATTGTAACCTTATGAACTGAATTTGCAATTATCTCTTCTGTTTCTATTTTAAGGGACAATTTGAGTAGTATTGGTATTAGTTCTTTGGGAGTATGGTAGAATTCTGCTCTAAAAGCATCTGGCCCTGGGTTTTTCTTGGCTGAGACCTTTAATAACTGATTCTATTTCCATAGGGGTTATATATCTGTTAAGTTGTCTATCTGGTCTTGATTTAACTTTGGAAAGTGATATCTATTCAATTTCTGAGGACCCCCATGCAGTTATAGATACACAGTTCAGGTTAAAGGGTTGAGGGCTCAGATTTTTTTGAGGTCTTCATATCCTTTCACTACAAGAAGAAGAAGGAGAAGAAGGAGGACGATGAGGAGAAAGAGAAGGAGAAGGAAAAGGAAAAGGAGAAGGAGAAGGAGGAGAAGGAGAAAGAGAAGGAGAAGAAGCTGTTTGTTTTATTCCCCTCCATAAAGTCAAATTCTTAAGTGATCGCTCCTCCTGACTCCTCTCTAGGGGGCATTATTTCTGGCTGTGCTTCGGACGGGAAGATGTCTGAGAAAATGATTTGCTTTCATCTAAATGTCACTCTGGTAATTCAGAAAAGCCATGTACCATAGAAACATCTGTAGTGTTGTCAATGTTTTACAACCTGAAGCAGTAGCAACTATGTGTCACATCACCCTTCTTGTCCTTTCTTAGGTAAATTACTCTTCAAGACACAGAAGAATTCTGTTTTGAATGTCACTACCCAAGAGCAAACACAGGATTTACTTAGTTCCAATTAAAAAGATAACAATCTGCAAAGTAGGGCTATTTATTTTTAGGTTTCTCCTTAAGTACAAAGCAGAAAATAAGTCCAGCAGTTCCTAAACAATGATCAAAGTGATCTGAAAATATTTTTGTTTCTCCTCAGGCCTAGGTTAAGCTTTATGATGGGGGGGGCTACTTTTGTAACAACCTTTCTTGTATGGCTCAAAGAATACTTTACCAAAGGCTTATACAGTAGCTGAGACCCTCCTGTGATATTTGGAAGGAAAGAGGTCAAGCACAGAGAAGTATACTCAGAAAAGAGAACTTGTGTGAGGTTAGTTTAGGCATATTCTCATGAAAGGGGACAGAATTACTGCCCCCTCCATAAAGTGACCTCAGGTGGACCTAGAGCAAACATGTTCCAAGGAGTTCTGAGTATAATCAGAATTGGTTGTTAACTAAAATGAGAGCCTTCAAGGGAAGGTCTGTGATGGAAACCACCAGGTTCCCCTAGAGACCAGAAAAGTGGATGTTTCCTGGTGGGAGGATCGTCTGCAGCTGTGTCACCCTCAGCACACCAGGTTCTTGGGCATGCCTCCTCCTGTTTCCTTTCTTTTCTCCCAGGATTTTTCTTTTGACAGATGGGCATCAGCATATTACACAAATCTGGCAGTACCAACTTATCAAAACCAGGAGGAACATCTTGCCAAGACATAGTCATTTGTAATTTTGTAAATGGTTGTATGCCTAATGATACATGAATGTGGCATTCAAGCACTTTGGAAAGAGACCAAAATTCTAAGGGCTGGATACGCAGTCTGGTCAGATTTAACATTTGGCTCAATGTCAGCATGAGGAAGCTATAGAACGAAACTGGATTAGAGCCTCGGTGAATACTGAACCTACATTCCTAGAATTCAAATCAAGTGCTGCATACGGGAGACTGGTGTTTTCTCTTTCAACTCTACCTTTAAAATCCCTGTAGCTTTTTTATAGCTTTCTCTTGGTGACAGGAATAGATGGAAAGCCTTTGTTTTCCCCTGTCTCAGAATTCTACCAAAAGGGCTACATTTCAGGAAAATGTTGAGGCAGAGTGCACTATTGTCCCTAACTCCTGACTTCACTGTGATATATTTTCACTTATCAGTACTTCCTGGTAGAGAAAAAGTGTAGAGTCCTCCTTGGTTTGGGACTTGGCCACTATGTCTTGCTTTGCCCAGGAAGATAGTTGAGGATATAGTAAAAAGCTGAGACATAAAATATGCTTCTGTGGTTCGGCCTTGGCCTCTTAATGCTTCTGTTATCACTATGAAAAATGCATTTATTAGGCAGTCTTTGGTCCTAGGATGAAACACATAAAATACACCAGACCTGACTGCAGATTCCAGCCAAGATGAACTAAGTAATGACTGGCCTGTGTGGTCCCTTGAAAAACTAGAGGACAAAATTTTATGGATGCCAATCACTGAGGTGTGGGGTGGGTGATAAGTAGCAAAGACTGGTCGAATATGGCTCACTAAAGAGCTCACAAAGGGAAAAACCAAAGATGGTTATAGCTTACTCATGAATGGTGACTTAAAATTAA
The DNA here is from genome assembly GCF_963924665.1 of Micromys minutus. Lineage (NCBI taxonomy): Eukaryota > Metazoa > Chordata > Mammalia > Rodentia > Muridae > Micromys > Micromys minutus. The sequence goes on along the minus strand of NC_137957.1, from coordinate 42,161,760 downwards.
GCATTCCTCTTCTTACCTAAAGTGTACTCCAGAACCTATCTTACACGCTCTAAATCAGCACACTCACAGGTCTGAAAATTAAAAAACAAAAAAATTGTCCCACCTCCTTTTCTGCCAATCATCCTTTACTATCCTAAAAGCACAAGTCCCTTCTTTATGCCGTTATCACAGGAAACATATACACCTGTATTAAAGTTTTTCTATCTGCCATATGATTATCTACCTCTCTCTCCTCTGAACTCAGTGGTCTGCTGTGTCTTATTTAATGCTTATTAGAATGTGTGATTCCCAGTCAACACTAATGTTGCTATAGCCTGACTACAGAACGTTATCCACTGTTCTGAATGCCTGGTTCTTTATTTCTCGTGCTGTTTTAAAGACTATGGAGCCTGGAGCAGGTGAGGCATGGCTGACAAGAGCTGGTTCCTGGAAGATTCTGTCCTTGGTTCTGGCCTGCACTCAGTTTCCTGTCTGATACAGGACACTCGTCTTAGTCGCAGGGATACAAGGCTACTAACTTAAATGTAGACTCCTTTTGACAGAAGCAGAAGGAGGGCATTGCAAGTGAAGAACATAGTAACTGACTTCTACAAGTCCTCTCAAACTCCATACCTCTGTTTGGCTGTTTTGGAGGATGATTGATTTGTATGAGCCCTAAAAAGGTAGTTGAGACATATGTTATATGTTTCCATATATACATATGATTATATACATAAAAAGTTTTTTTTAAACTCTTTAAAAATGACTCCATACATAGTATAAAATGTCAAATCAGTATGTAGAAGAGAGAGCTGTCATGTCTACAGTGTCATTTTTTTACATTAGCCAATATATGAACTCAATCTAAATGTCCATCAAAAGAAGAATTATTTGAAAATTAAATGTGTGTGTATGCACTCACATGTGCATGTGCTTGTGCGTATACATGTGTTTGTGTGTGTGTGTGTGTGTGTGTGTGTGTGTGTTATCTGGCCATTAAAAAGAAGAAAATTTTTGCTGGCAAGATATAGAACAACATAAACTGTAATTCGTTGGTGTTGGGAATACATGTGACAGTCACTTTGGAAGATAATGTATCTGCTTCTCACAAACTGAACCTAATCTTAACACATGACCCAGCAACCATGCTCCTCTGTATTTAATCAAATAGTTGAAAAGAAAAGATATACACGCAAAAACCCAGAGATGAGTTTAAAGAAGCTTGACTCCAAATTGTAAACCTTGCAAGAATCCAAGGTGGTCTTCAGTTAGAACGTGGATATAAAAATCTACAGTACATCTAGACAATGTAATATTATTCAATGCTTTTAAAAATCAATTATCAACACATGAAAAGAGATGCATGTGTCAGAAATGTCTGGATGTTATATCATTTTAGTCCTAATGATATGCTGGAAAATGAATATTATTTATATGATAAACAGATGAGCAGCTGCCAGGGTGGAAAGAGAGACAAATGGGCAGACACAAGGAGGTAATAGGACAGTGAGGCTCATATGTACAACAGCACTAAGGTGGACACAGAATATTATACAAAGTCATAGAACTCACATGGAATGCCAAGAGTGAGCCTTATATGAAGCACAGACTTGAATTTATACAGTTCCCATGTACGTTCATCAGTGTGACAGCATTTACTCAATCTTGCTGAGAACTGAAAACTTCCCTATTATTCAGTCCATTTTTTAAAATATTGCTAACATATTAATGAAGAGACACAAAGACCTCCCAGACTCTGTTACTTCACAATTGGCAATTACACAATTCAATAAAAATGCAAGAATTTTTATGCCAAATAGAAATGTTGCCATGTACAAATAATACTAGTTAATTTCAAATTAACACTAAATGCTATTTATTGCTACTTGAAAACAGAATTCTATCCCTTCTAAAATACATTATCATATCTCAAAAAACTTGTCAGGCACATTAAGATTTACGTATAAATATGTTTCATTAGGAAGTTCTTATAGAGTTGGGGTGATAAAGCTATATTAATTATTCTAATCTTGGAGATATTGGAAATTTGATACAGATCTGTTCATAAGTAAATAATTAAATACATTATGGTATATTCATATACTGAAACGCTGTAGAGCAGAAATATTGATAAAAATATACATATGAGAGAGAAAAATGAACAAATTGTTTCATTTCCTATCTGTCTATTCATTCAGTAATTGACTGTCCTTGTGTTTTAGACATTGATTGATAAGGACATAGTCTATAAAATGTTAAGGTCAAAGCATCTTTTGTATCTTTCAGGCGTTTATTTCCCCAAGTCATTTTCTCATTTGGAAAGTGAGAAATTGGTGATGCTTTCTGAGCCTGCTCAAGGCTGGCCCTTCCCTTATTCCATTTCATTTCCCACATTCTGCTCTGCCCCATCACTTCTTTTGTTTCTTTGTTTGTTTTAACTTTATTTTAAAAACAAAGATAAATGTACAATTTTTAAGCATTTTTGCATAAAAGTATACGAATACATTTTTAAGGTTGTAATTAAGTATTTGTGGGTACATATACATACACATATGTACATATGTAACAATAATATTAGAAAAGAGGTTATTAATTTGAGGGGATGGGAGGGAAACTGGGAGGGGCTGTAGGAAGGAAAGGGGGATGTAATACAGTTCTATTTTAATTAAAATATATTCTTTTTTTTTCTTGAACTTCACAACAGTCTGTGAGTTGTTTCTGGGGTGTTCAGAGCTTTCTGAGGTTAGTATCCAATTATCAGTGACTGCATATTATGTCTGTTCTTTTGTGACTGGGTTATCTCACTCACAGTGATATTCTCTAGTTGCATCCATTTTCTTATGAATTTTGTTAAGCCATTGTTTCTGATAGCTGAGTAGTACCCCATTGTGTAAATGTACCACAATTTTTGTATCCATTTATCTACTGAAGGACATCTGGGTTCTTTCCAGCTTCTGGCTATTATAAATAGAGCTGCAATGAACATTGTGGTGCATGTATCTTTGTTGTATGTTGGAGCATCTCTGGGGTAAATGCCCAGAAGTGGAATAGCTGGATCTTCAGGTAGTACTATATCCAATTTTCTGAGGAACCACCAGACTGATTTCCAGAGTGGTTGTATCAGTTTACAATCCCACCAACAGTGGAGAAGTGTTCCTTTTTTCCACATCCTTGCCAACATCTGTTGTCATCTGAGTTTTGGATCTTGGCCAATCTGACTGGTGTGAGGTGGAATCTCAGGGTTGTTTTGATTTGCATTTCCCTGATGGCTAAGGATGTTGAGCACTTCCTCAGATGTTTCTCAGCCATTCGATATTCCTCAATTGAGAACGTTTTGTTTAAGTCTGTACCGCATTTTTTAATAGGGTTGTTTAATTCTCTGGTATCTCGCTTTTTGAGTTCTTTGTATACCTTGGATATTAGGCCTCTATCTGATGTGGAGTTGCTAAATATCTTTTCCCACTCTGTTGGCTGCCATTTTGTTTTCATGATAGTGTCCTTAGCCTTACAGAAACTTTGCAATCTCATTAAGTCCCATTTGTCAATCTTTGACCTTGCCCCATCACTTCTAAGAACTTCTGATCGTGGCTCCCTTTCTGTCACTCATGCTTTTCCTGAGCACTAATATTCTCTAATATCTTTAGGCACACACAGATCCTTTGTGATTGTCAGGGGAGTGTCTCCACAACTCCTTTCCCCTTTACCACCCCCAGGACTCCAAATTTGCTGACATCTCAGACCTTAATAGAAAGTAACATACTAACCAACACACATCCTCCTGTGTACCTTAAATCATCTTTAGTTTATTTATAAAATAGCTATTATACTTTAGACAGCAATGACAAGTACCTATCTTTATATACTATGTCAAAAGTATCATTTTCTTTTCTTTTAATTTATAAGTTATTAAATTGTTTTATATAATATTTATTTAAATGTTAGTTCATTTAAGCATTCTTTATTATTAATTATTTCTTATTTATTTACATGCCAAATGTTACCCTTCTTCCCCTTAACCTCTGAGAGGATGATCCCCGATAATCAGCACTTTCCTGGGGCATAAAGTCTCTACAGGATTAGGTGCATCCTCTCCTACTGAGGCCAGACTAGGCACCTCTGCTACATATGTGCTGGGGGCCTCAGACCAGCCCATATATGCTCTTTGGTTGGTGGCTCGGTTTCTGGGAGCTCCCAGTGTACAGGCAGTGTTGGGTCTTCTTATAAAATTGCAATTTCCTTCATCCCCTTCAATCATTTCTCTAACTCTTCCGTAGGTGTTCCTAACCTCAATTCAATGCTTGGCTGTGAGTATCTGCATCTATCTCAGTCAGGTGCTGGTAGAGTCTCTCAGAGGACAGCCATACTAGGCTCTTCCTGCCAGCACAACATAACATCAGTAATAGTGTCAGAAATTGGTTTCCACCCATGGGATGCATCCCATTTTTTAAAGGAGTATTTTGACTTGTGTTGGATGATATTATAGATATGGACCCTATAGCTCTGAGGGGGTTGGTTATATTTTATAGAACCCCCCCTGCCCCCATGAGTGCTTCATCTCCTCTTACTTTCCTGCACTCAGCAACCGCTTTGCAACATAAGAAATCTCTATTAAAATGTCTTATTTGTTAGAATTCTGTTACCTGATTGAACCTTGACCACGAGGGTGTTAGACATCTATACCTTTCGATTTTGACCCTAATGTCTCAACATTGTACAAATCCAAAGCAGTCACTGAAAATTCCCTTAGGATGATCTCAAATACATGGGACCTGAAATTTTTGTCCTGCACATTTGTTAATGTTCATTAACTGCTCTCAGTGCTCTGGGTTTCTCACTTCGTCTTGCTCTATAGGATCTAATTCATCTCATCTTTGGGGCTGCATAAAGAGAAATAGGGATTCCTTGTACCTCATGGAGGTTACAGAAATTTCCCACTGACAATGTACCTCTCTCCAAAACACTATTGAATGGAACTATATGTGCAGATATTACAACTGTATGACCACTCTCATTATAAAGAAGTTATCCATAATAATAGGTAAACATGTTATAATATGCTTGTATGTTTAATGCTATGTAGCAAATATATTGGGAAAAATAAACACTTAAGATAGGAAAATATATTAATTCTTTCCATCTTCATTTATTTGGTACATCCTAGTTGACTATCTTTGATACGCATATTGATTTGTAACTACTGAAGATTGCTGAAGCTCAAATGGAAAATTGGCATGGATAATATTTAAGAATATGGAATAGAAACTTCTAAGCATATAGTACTTTGAGGATAGAGCTTGTGTGCACTCATGCCTGTGTGTGTGTGTGTGTGTGTGTGTGTGTGTGTGTGTGTGTATTGTGTGTATATGTGTGTATGTGTGTGGGGGGTGTGTTCAGTTTTTCACTTACTGATTGAGTAAACACATGTCAAAAGCTTTCTTTGTGGCAAGCATTAGGCTTTACGAAACAGAACACATGCACTCAGACAGCTCACTGTCTGAGAGAGGACATGCCCTGCCCCCTGTGCACACATGCACCCAACCACTGAAGTGGCAAAGAGCATAGGCATTGAATGTGACAAGAAGGGAGATATCAGTACTTCCTGGGCTGATAAAAAGAGAACTGTAAGGTCACTTGGATTTTCCTCAAGAAGCAAGTGGAGCATCTCTGTTTTCCTAAAATAGATGTAACCATTGAGCACAGTCAAATATTATAAAACATAAGCAGTCAAGAAAAATAACTAAGCAAGAGTGAGGTGGTTGCTTCACATGGTAAAATCTTTGCTTTTTAGTAAGATGTGTACTGAGATTCTAAATTCCAGTTGCAGCTACTTATTAAACAATATCACCACATGAGCATAACAATATTACTTCTTAAGATCCTTGAACTCAACTTTACAGCTTGTCTTAGCAGTCGATAAAAGCTTTCTAGAGATGAAAGACAAAAGAGTTTCCTCCTGGGAACATCGAATGATAAGCATTAACCTCCTAAAGGGATCAGTGCTTTAGAAGATGTTAGTCATTTGAAGAAATGAATAACATTTAGTAAAAAGGACCTTATTGTACAGAGAAATCTATTTATACCAATAATTGCTGAGCCTACAGCCTGCCAGGCCCCAGGACAAGCATTGTAAAGACAGAATCTGTGTGTAAAGGAAGAAGCTTGTCAGGAGGAACTCCAATTAAAGGCACTGTCCTGTACGTGAGATAGATCATAGGGAGACTGCACAGTCTCAAGTGGAGAAAAGAGCTGGCATTCCTTTCAATGGCCAAGAAAAAATATCTGGGGGTTCATATGGTATCTTTTGTTTCTATTTTCTCATTCCGCTGCTGTAGGCCTCAAGCTGCCTTGGGAAATTTCTAACTGAATCTACATAATAGGTTCTAGTATGTATTTTACTTGTAAAACCCAAAGGTAGCCTGGATTTAGTCTCACTAAGGACGGTGGTTTTCTGACCCCAGAACCCAAGGGGTTGGAAGGAAAACCACAGGGAAGACTTCCAGCTTTCTGGTACGATTTCAATGCATACTATCAAACCTCTAAAAGAATCAAGTACTGACAAAAATATATTAGTATAGTTTTATGCCAAAATGCTTTTAAAAATTTGTACATGTATCTCTCTTTTTTTAAATAAAGTTGCAAGAAAAAAAAAAAAAAAAGGACTGCTGCTGCAAGCAGTTGTCATAGACACAGAAAGCCAGGATGAGTGTTCCCCAGAGTGGGGGTGTGTCGTTTCAAGGAACTTTCTCAGTAAAAGAAAGAGTATCCAGTTCATACATATTTGAGATACGTTACTAGAAACATCAGCCACTTAGACCTAAATGAATCGTTTTCTTGTGATGAGTTTTTACATTTGCAACAAGTTCATAAACTGGCCAGAAAGTGACACTGAACACTATGTTCATGTGTTGGAAGTGATGGTCCCTAAGGTTTATGAACAGGGAGCCGAGGGAGTGTTGTATTTTAAGACTCCAAGGGAACTTGAGACTTCACTGTAGGCTCCATCTCTCCTCTTAATTATTATTTTAAAATAGTATACAGAGCAATGGGTTTCACTGTGGTATTTTTATAATGTCCCATTGTACTTTATTCCTATTTGTCCTTCTCTCTACTTTCTGGATCCCTAGCATCATCTTGCTATCCCTGTTTTTCTCCCCAAATAGTCCTCCCTTCTGTTTCATATCTACCACATTTTGGAGGCTCCATCAATTCCTAATAGCACCATCCTGGTGATCTTTAAGCTTTTAACACACAGGAGTTTTAGAACACATGATTCAAACTATAGGGGTGATCATAAAACCAAGAAGAGAAATGAACTAATTTGATAAACACATTCAGCTCCAGATATTCGGGGGCTATGGCTCCCATGAAACATTAAAATAAAAGTTATCTACATTGATTACCTAGAAATAGTCATACAACATGATCTAGCTATACTATTCTTGGGCATACACCCAATCCTGTGAAAGTCATACCTGCTCACTCATTTTTCATTGTTGTTCTGTTTATGACAGCCAAGAAATGAAAATGTTCTAGATGTCTACCAATAAATGAATGGTAATGAAAATGTGCTGCATTTACTTAACAGCTATTCTAGCTATTAAGAAAATGAAAATTATGAAATTCATAGGTGAATGGATGAGTGACAAACAATCATTTTGAGTGGAGTAACCCAGATTCAGAAAGATAAATGGTACCTGTTTTCTCATTTATAGATGCTAGTTTTGGGTCATTAGATAGGATGTTTTACTTGAAATGCCTATAGAGGCCAAGAAATAAGTGATGGGCTATAGGAGGCAGGATAGAACCCAGGGGTATAAAAAGGTAAAGGGAAATAATGGAACCAGCAGTGGGATGAAGATGTGAATGCATTAGGGGAAAGATGACAATGAAGTAACTAATGCTGGAGACCCTTTGAATAATCTTATGGAAATCCACTGCTATAGAAGCTCCCTAAAAATAAACATACACATACATAAAACTAGTTTAAATGGAGTTACCCTACTAATGGATCAACAAAGCTCTTACAAGTTACCACAGGCAAACAGATAGAATAGTCCCAGAAATAATTTACCTATTTTGGAGTTGTTCCCCAGTTAGATCCCACAGACTCTCAAACATTACAGAGCACTGCCAATGCTCTTGGCTGACATTGCCTCTCCCCTACCTGCCCTTGCCAAACTTAACAATAGAGTGGTTTTGCTTAAGATACCACCTACTTTTGTCTTGTTTTGTTTTTGTTTCTGTTTCTGTTTCCTTTTATTGAAACTAATTTTTTCATACAATATATTCTGATCATGGCTTCCTTTCAACCAAGATCATCTCAGTTTCTCATCCATACAACTCCATGCCTTCTTTATCTGGAGAAAGTAAATAAGCAAATGAAAACAAACAAACCAGAATAAAAAGAAAAGTATAAGAAACACACACAAACACACACAAACACACACACACACACAGAAGGGGGAGAATAGAAGAGAAGAGAGAAAAAAACATAAAATCATAAATCACAATATGCAATATAGGCAAAGGATCAGTAAGATAAAAACAAGACAAAACAAAGCAATATGAGACAAAAAGTTTACAAAAATATCGAGTTAAGGTTTTTTTTAGAGAAAAACTTTTTATTGGTTCTTTGTGAATTTCACATCATGCACTCAATCCCATTTATCTCCCCTCCCCTTTTACTTACCCTCCACCCTTGCAACCTCTCTGCCAAGAGAAAATAATCTCATGGTGTAATATGTAGTGTGTCACAGTATGTCCCACAGTATAGATGTTTTTTTCTATACTTCTCTGCTTGAAAAGCTTCATTACAATGACTCACTGGTTTGATATGGTGCCTCTGGTTTCTGCTATTCTATCAATACAGAAACCTCACTGGGACTCCTCTTAGATAGCCTATTTTTCTATGTGTCATAAAGATTCTGTAGTTTTGTAGAACCAGCCTCTCATGTACTCCACCAGTTCATTGATAGAGTAGATGCTGAGATGGGCCAATTCAGAGCCTTGTGTCTGAGCCTGAGAGGTATCAGCTGGTCAACCTGCTGGTTCTTCTACTACCACACCATGGGGGTCAGTCACCCCTGGAACCAGGGCCAGCTCTACTTTGTTGTCTAAGCTAGGAGTATGGCCCACTCTTTCAATTGCTACAATAGTAGAGAGACAGGATCATTGAGCTAGTTTTGTATTGGCTATGTACTGCTAAGTATAGAACCTTTCCTGAACTGAGCTTATAGATTCTGTTCAATCTTTTTTATAAGCAGTTAATAGTTGAAATAGCTTCTTGACATCATATACTTGAGTGGTAGAACATGGAGAAATCAAATGGATACTATCCTGGAAACTTTATCCCTACTGGCTAACATTTACACTGTTGGAAGTTGCTATACAATCTATTTGGAGGAAAAAAGTAATCACCAGTCTTACCTAGAAAGTAAACCTTACAAGCTGCAGTTATGACCATCCAGGCATGTAATAATGACTATCTAGGCAAAACATGCCCATGGGTACAAGTGTAGCATGAATGTCATGGCAGTAACCAATCACTTCCTGATTGTCATTAAGACCTGTTCCACAAGATGAAACACATACTCCATATCATTATTGGGTCAAGAACCTGTGATTAGACTGGACATAGGCCCTAGGGGAGACTCTCCTACTATTATTCTGATAAGTGTCCATAATATTAATAAACCAACTCTTAATGGCTTAGATTAGATTAGCGCACCTCTCAACCTTTACCAAAGAAGCTTCCTTTGCTGTAGATAGTGATCAGGATGTAGAGAATAAGAGATTACAGATTAGGACTCAAATGTAATATCTATATCATAGCCTCCACTCCAAAGGCTCATATAGGAAGATTGGGTATAAATAGTGTAAGAGTCAGAGATGTTAGATAACTACAATTAAAGAGTATTTTCCAGACACAACAGGACAGATGCACATATAGACCTATGGTGGGTTTGATAGCATGCACAAAACCTAAGCAAGCTCAATCCAGACCAAATGTCAGTATTGGGGTTGGTGGACGTAGCTAAGGAGCTACTGGCAATTGATAGCTACTTAGGCAGAATTGGCTTTCTTCAGTGTCAATTATGCCTCAGAATGACCACAGACTCAGTATATGGATATCACAAATTAGACTCAATGGGTGGACATCACACATTAGATTTGGTGAGTTAAGAAAAAGAAAATGAGGAGGAGAAAGAGGAAGAGGATGACAGAGTTACAAAGTTGGATCATTAGCAAAGAGGGCTGCATGTCTGGGAGTAGTTGTGAGAAAGAGGTTGAGTATGGGCAAGGAAAAATCATCATATGAAATTGTAAAGAACTAATAAAAATAAAAAAAGAAAAACAAAGCAATTAAAATGTGTTTACCCAGTATGGCCATAAATAGAGGCATGAAGCTTAGAAATGTGTCTGGCTAGAGATTAATGCTGAAGCTTTGAGAGAAGCCAGACCTTCTGGAGAAGAGAAACATAATCACAGATAACATCTAGAGGCTAATAGAAGGAGAACAGCAAAACAATAGCAATAATTGTCCGTGTTAAGGATAGGCCAGGCATTGGGACAAGAGCATTAAATATATTCTCTCCTTTAATCATCACATTAATTTGTACGCACATTCTTTATCCTCATTTACAGAGGAGGAAACTGAGGTTCAAGCGTTGTGAGTGCCTTCTCAACTAAGTTGCACAGTCCAATTTGACCCTAAGTAGTTTGGACTGCAATACTGCTCTTGGCAGAAGAAAGAGGCCAAATGAGAGTGCATGCTACAGCAGAATCAAAAACACTGAGAACCGAGAAGAGAAAGGTGTGAGGCAGACATAGCCAGAACTGTGTATCAGAATACAAAGGGCTTAAGAAGATAGGGCAGGCATGACAGAAGCTTCGGTCAGTTCAATACATTGTAGTAACCGCACACATCATACACAGAAGCACTGCTCTTTTGGAATGCTATAGTACTAATCTCTGAGAACACATGAATGTCACCTTGCATGGCAAGGAAAACTTTCCAGGTTTGATTAAAGTGTTTAAGATGAGATCACCATCACCGTAAGGTCCAGAGTAGAGTAATATAGGGACAGTGTAATGACATGCAACCTTAACAGCAAAGCACCTTTATGGCTGGGGTCAAAGAGATGCTCCCTAAAGGGGAGAATGAGCCCTGAAGGAAAGAATAGAATGGCTCAACTAGCTGTCAAAGGTGACAACAGACTCTTTCCTCTGGCAGAAATAGAACTCTGGTAGGTCTTTGTAGTTCAATAAGATATGTGCCTCACTTGCATCCACAGAACAGAAGTCGTTATACCTGGTACTGTAAACTGCTCAGTGTGTAATGGCTTCCCTAGACAGCCTGACCTCCTGTTCACCCCAGGTTGGCATGGTCAGTCTCATCGGGGGGTCCTCAAAGGACAGAGATGATGAAGTCATCTCCATCTGAATGTCCTTAATCTATTTTTAATTTACCTAACTAACCAAAAAGTAAATGTTAATTCTCAGACTTCTAGAAATTTATCAAAACCAACTCTAGAGTACAAGGCAGTAATTATTTACTGCTTATAGCTCCATGTTCATCCAAAACATTGCCATTCAATTTTTAGCTGCATTATGTATTTCTGTGGACATTTGGTTTGACATATACTTAAAAAGCAGGAACAAAGGGACATTAAGTTCATAAAACTTGAAATATAGTGTTTAAATCAACCTTTTAATTAATAATGTTGAAGATTTATGTGATTTGAGTTATAAAATTGATCCTGATTTACCTCAACACTCACATAATTAAATTTCTGATAGAGTTAATAAATAAAACCCTATTGGCAGATAACTAGTGTGTTTTAAAACTCATTTGAAATGCTCATTCTTTTAAAAAAATCACATCCCATTTTCTTTAAACATTTATTTATAATAAATTTATAAATTGCCTTCTATTTACTTAGCAAGGGATTTGAGCTAGCTCGAAGCAGAGCACAGATCCACATAATTTCATCCTATATTAGCTTTTTAAAAAATTCCTTTTTACTATCGTCACAGGACATGAAAAATGAGGCCCTAAGCTCGAATCTTGACGTATCAGTGAGTTCCATGGGGTGCCACTGTCATAGCCATGTGAACACTGGAAGTTTGATTAACTCATTTTTAAGTACCTCATCAGCAAATGTGAGATGACATGATCAAGAATTTCCCCCCCCCCCAAAAAAAGGGTGGAAAAGAGAAAACAGGGCTACTGCATTTACACCCACATATCCTGAGAAGCAGTACCTAACCCCAAATTCAATGGCACGAATTATCTGCCACAGTAGGCTTTACAAATGGTTTGGGGGATCTCAAAGGAAAACATTAGTTAGGAGGGTTTATTTGTTTTCTTTTGCTACAGGTATAGACAAAGAAAAATATAAGCAGAGTTCTAGTGCTCCACAGGCTCACTGATAAGCTGGACGTAGCATCATGGGATGTAGCATCACAAGTGGACTGAGTAGTTTGCATGACAGCATCAGAGCTGAGGACATGACTTGGGGTCAGACTGCCCGAGTTCAGGTCCCCCTCTGCTACCTGCTCTGTGCTTTCAATCAGTGTCCAGGAGCTTCAAGCTCCTTATATATGTTAACAGCACCTGCCTTCAAAAGAGAGCAATTTCACTTAGCGAAAGGCAAAAGAACAGGAAGTACTCACAAGGGTACAGTGACACAGCCACGGGAGAAAAAGAGATCCATGTAAATAGTTTTAAATGGTAGACTCTGAGCCTAGCTTACTTGGGTGCTGGGTATTCTGGATCTACATCTTTGGACAGGTGACTTGATCTAGTGTGGGGATAAACACACTGACTGTCAACATGATTTTATTGTTAGATACGTAGTATATTAGTAAGTTTGGCATGAGGAATGTCCATGATGCCCATTCTCGATAGGATTGACTCAGAAGGGAAGACCCTTCCTGAATGTGGGTTATTGCCTGACTGTCTTAGACCAGCCTGCTCCTGAGTAATGACACAGAGACTTACTATTATCTATGATAGCTTAGGGCTTAGCTGGCTACTTCCTGGCTAGCTCACTTGACTTAAAGTAACATGCTATGTCTGCCAAGTGGCCCATTACCTCTCACTCAGTCCCCGCCCCTGTTCCTTCCACTTCTGTGTCATCTGCCAAATCCTTCAGACCAGATGCTTCTCACAGTTCCCATCTCTGTCCACAAGTCTCATCTTTCCTCCCTTGCCTCATCTATTGGCTACCAGCTTCTTATTAAACCAATCAGAAGGTGGGGCAGGTATATGTTTCCAAAGTACTAAGGCAGGTGACGGTCCATAAAAATAATCACACCAGAGTCCGGACAGTACTCAACCCTATGCCAGTACAGAAATCAACATTAGAATACTACAGAACCAGCCTTTACACAGTGCACAAAAATGATTACCCTACAGTGGGGTGCTTTATTCTATGTGCTGGAGGCCTGGAAAGATGAAGGGACTAGAAAGAGGCTGTCCAGGGATGTAGGCATTATCTCTCTGACAGACATGAACATCCCTGATCTATCACGTCTTCTTCTCCTATGGAATTTTTTTTTAAATAAAGTCTTACTCTGCACCTAGGCTGACCTAATCTAGTATGAAATTTTACCTCCAAAGCAAGGATGCCAGGTGACCATGAATTAAATCTCTGAAATCATGAGTCAAAGTAAATCTGTTTTACTTTAGGCAATTTCTCTCAGTCATTTGTCACAGCAATTGAAGGACTAACAGAACCAATGGAACTGTGTGTAGAGTCATGTGTTAGCAACTCACTAATACCTGGCTCAGAGAATATATGCTATAGATATGTTTCCTCACTGTTCCTATGAATATTATCATATTTGTGTTTTCTTTATTGTGCACAGGACATAATGGTAACAGTTCCACACTATAATGTTGTGACCCTCCCTGCTTTCAGGGATCGTTGGCTTATATTGTTCCCAAGGGCAAATGGAACCGAGGCAACAGATGGGGGTAGGGGTGGGGTGGGTTTCAGAAGCCCTGTGAGTACCAGCCTCGGGGAACATGATCAACTTTACTTGGGCCAATTCAAGGGTTATATAGTTTGCTGGATGGGGGGTAGGTAGGAATATCCCAGATGGACAAAGAGTTAAGGTACTGAGATGCCTCCTTAGCATGGGCAGGCATTCTAGGAATCTCGGGTGCTAGATGAACAGAATTTGAAGAAAAGAAGAAAGGAAGCTGAACCTGTAATCTAAGGCTGTGTGACATTCTTCAGGTAGAGGCAAAGGGTTTTGAGTTTTCCAGACAAAGTCAGAGAAGGAGAAAAACTGCTGGTATAGAGAGTCCACCATTTTGTGCGCAAGCTCAGAAGGCTATCCAGACAATGGTAGACTTAGATTTTATTTAGTGAGGAATAGAGGTCATGATTACTGAGACCACTTTAAGAAAAAGCAAACCAGCAGAAAGGTGGTAAAACAGTGAGTTTCATTCACTAAGCTCTAGACCAAAGGAACTGGAATTGAAGTCTTTGTAAAGACAAGAGACAATCTTGGAGCCTGTATCATAATGGAAGCAAATGTCTTCAAAGAAAACAATCAGACTGAGAAACAGGAACGGGTGAAATGGCAGCGGTCACAATGTTTTTCTGGTTGGTGGAAGAGTGTTCAACTCTAGGACTTCATGCATATGAACTGTTGCAGTCAGGAGAAAGCACACAGCTCGATCACCTATTCTAACAGTCTCATTTTCCATGATGAGAACAGTGAGGCACAGAACTATTGTGGTCCTAAAACTACATGTCAGTGGTAGAATGAATACTAGGTTAAAATCAGACCCAGCCTCAGTTTTTCTCTATCACAAAACTATATGGCAAAATGGTAGAAAACTAATTTAAAACACTTTTAACAACATAAGTTGAGAAATATAGTCAACCAGTGCTTGGAGTAATTGCTGAAAGTGAGCCTTATGAAAACCTGCTGCCTAAGGGTGGACCAGAAAGATGTATGCATAGATGTGTGCACTGCTTAAGAGCACATTGGACAAGTGTATGCATAGGTGTGTGCACTGCCTAAGGGTGCACTGGACACGTGTATGAATAGGTGTGTGCATCACTGAAGAGTGCACCTGACAGATGTATGCATAGGTGTGTGGGTGTGAAGAAGGGGGTTTCAGAGCTTGTGGTCACATAGACTGTCATTAAGCAGGAGACAGGCTAAACACTCTCAAAACTACCATCCCAGGTGGAAATTGTACTAAACACATTACCATCTTTTACTGAAGGCTTGCACACAGGTGATGGCAGTAGGTGCCACTTGCAATGACTTTAAACTTGTTCACCTCGCAGAGCAAAGCCTCAGGAAGTAACAGACAAGTCTTTGGAAAACTCAGAAATGTTGAAACCAGGATGCCCTTAATTCACTTGAAATGAAAATTAAGTTCTAATCTATGGAACTTTGCCATTTTATAATTAACTTCAGAATTGCAACGTTGTACTATATTTTGGGAACTACAATAAATCCTGGTGATTAAGAGCAGACTCTCAGGGTTAACTAGCTCTGGGACCCTGCAGAGGGCACCAAGAATGTTTCAGTTTCTTTATACTGCGAATAGAGGTAAAAACAGGGTCTGTGTCATGGTAATTATTATGAAGATGAGATGAGTCACACATTTTAAATAGTGCCTTTTTCTAGAGAACACTCAGTAGACACTGCTTCTTCCATGACTGAGATAGGACTTAAAGAATTTCGTTTTTGTCCTCCGAAAGCTTCCACTCCATTTTGTTGTTGTTGTAATTGGTGTCCTGTGCTTTTCAGTAGGTCATGGCCTCTAACGTCTCCAACTTCCCAGTTTGTTCGACTCATGTTACCCACTCCTTGAATTCACTTTAAACCACCACACAGTATGTGCTAGTCAATTCACAGTTCCATAAATACATGTATGTCATCCTTCCTGGCTGCATTCTGTCCCCAGGCATGGACTCTTACTCACTTGATACTCTCCACCCCTACAAAAGGAAGCTCAAACATCACCCTGGTGGAACTCCATTCTTGTGGGGCCCTAAACCATTTTGAAGCTCCTTCCAAAACTCTCGCAGGCTCTCCTCCCTCTCTGACTCAATGGACAGAAACATCATACAGACTTCTGTTTTAATGACACGGCAACTTCCCCCACTGGACTGTGTTCTTCCAACAATGCATCCCAAGTGTAGGACTTAAGATATTTATTCCATGAATATCTGCAAACAGATAAAGAAAAGGGGTGGGGGTGGAAAGAGTTGGCTGCTGAATAATGCCAACCCCTTACTTGATGTGGGATTAGAGACAAAACAAGAAAAAATTCTCTGCTTGCATTTTGGCTGGTTACAAGTTGCTATGTGTTTCTCCTGAGAATAAATCAGCGTCTCACTTTTAAACCATTAAGCTTTCGTGGTGTGTCTAGCACTGCCTTGAAAGCTAACAGCAACAAAAGTCAACAGCTAGTCCCCCAGGGATTCCTATTCTCACAAAGAGAACAAAATGAGACTCATACTCTAGTAGACAAGTCTAACCTTTTGACACTGGGATGTGATATGTCCTGCAAAATTCACACTCAAGATTTGGACAACCGGGTTACAAGAATAAGCTACAATATAATCTCAAAGTGTTTAGAGTAGGGCTATGGTTTTATGTTTACACAATAGCCTCGAGAGTAGCCCTCTCTATTAGAGCAGCTAGAACTACCCTATGAACCTCTGGGTTCTCTCTTACTCCTTCCTCTGGAACACGGTAGCTGTGGAACAAAGAGTAAACAGCTAAATTGACCAAATAATGATGCAGCCAGTATTTATGTGGCTCTGTTCCAGTGGCCTGCTTCACTGGCAGAAATGCTAGCTGCACTAGACATTTTTACAAAGTGAGATTTATGGTGTTCAGCTCAATCTACTAACCCAAAGCCAGCTTTGCCCCTACTTTATCGCACTGTGAGTTCATTTGTCTGTTTAACAAACTTGACTGGGATTGACACCCTGATGGAGGGGTGCAAGACAGAAGTATCTCCTTTAGGAGTAGAAAATCTTTCTTTCTTTGTGCCACAAGATTCCTCCCCAGGGATAAGTTACTTGAGACGCACCTAACTCAAATCATACAAAGACCTTCCCAAGGTCTGAAGATTGAGAAATAAATATTGACTGGCAAATTGAAGTCTGTGTCACTGGGACTGTAAACCTTAAGATTTATCAATTGTTGATTCTCTTCATTTAAAGAATTCACATTCTCTAATGAAAGCAAATAAACCAGAAACAATCAGACGCTCCCTTCATTAAAAAATAAAACACAATAAAACAAAGCAACCAGCGGCCAAAGAACAGTACTCTCTAGGGAGACTGGGCCAGTCTGCAAAAAGACAAGCACATTGGCTTTTATTCATGCCTATTGCTTTAGAAAATGTCAGGCAGAACCAGCTCAACAAGAGCCCTTCTTGGCTCTAAGTTACTGAAAGGTCTGATTTAGCTGGGGGTGATAGTTAGGAGGGGAACAAGCAGCTTTCTGGTATTACTGCCAGATATTCATACATATGTCTATTTAGAAACCAGCCCAAACTTCCTACTGTGTGCTGGAGTTCTCACTAAGAGATGCTGGCTCTTGATGACAAACCATAGTGAAAGCAAAACCAATTTTTAACTGACTGGTGTTTCTGTGTTGAACACCACATCACCAAGCATGTATTCTCTCATTGAACTCACTGGGCTGTGCTTTCTTAGGAGACAAGACTGAGTCAGATTCAGAACTATCTCCTTAGATGTTCAATTAAAGTGGTGTAGATGGGCTAGAGATATGTGTCAGCAGTTACTAGCATTTGCTGTTTATCCAGGGGACCCAAGTTTAGATCCTGGAAGCCCATTTCAGGTAGTCTATAACCACCTCTAACTCCAGCTCCAGGGAATCTGTTGCCCCTTAGGCCTATGTAGGCCCCCACAAATATGGCACACACACATATGGCACTCACACAAATAAGTAAAAATAATAAAGCCTTTAAAAGTGCTATAGATTCTCTGTGCATAGCTGGTGGGGAGAAGAGGTTGAACTCAAACTTGGGTTGCCCCAAGTCTATTAGGACTCTTGTTTTGTGACTTCTGAGGACAGATTTATTGTTTAGTTGTAAAACATATATCATATGAGAGTCATGTAGAAAAATATAAGTTGCTATCCAAATTACAGTATTTCCCACTTACCTGCTCACAAGACATAGAAGGTTAAAGAATCTGTGTTGATTCATCCTAAACCTCAAGAACAGTCCTGAAACTAATAAAGTACTTGAAATGCTTGTGGCCTAAAGTCAGAAATTTGTGTCAAGATTCTACCAATTGCTGGTAAGTAACTTAGTTCTCTAAACCCCAGTGTCTCCATCAGTTACACAGTGAACCCCAGTCTCTCCATCAGTGACACAGTGAACCTCAGTCTCTCCATCAGTAACAAAGTGAACCACAGTCTCTCCATAAGTAACACAGTGAACTCCAGTCTCTCTGTCAGTAACACAGTGAACCCCAGTCTCTCCAACAGTAACACAGGAACCATATAAAAACACTGAACTAACCCATCTGCCATTTTTCTCTACTGCCACACCAGATAACTAAAATATGCCAAAGGCAAAAAATTACTTAAGGTTTTTGACTCTATAGCACTTTCCACACTGCTATTTTTCACTAAAAGAAGTCAGAACTGAAACTCAAGTAGGTCAGGAAGCAGGAGCTGATACAGAGGTCATGGATGGATGTTACTAACTGGCTTGCTTTCCCTGGCTCACTCAGCCTGCTTTCTTATAGAACCCAGGTCTACCAGCCCAGGGATGGCACCACCCACAATGAGCAAGACCATCTTTCCTTGATCACTGGTTGAGAATATGACTTACATCTGGATCTCATGGAGGCATTTCCTCAACTGAGGCTCCTTTCTCTGTGATAACTCTAGCTTCTGTCAAGTTGACACAAAACCAGCCAGTACAACACTTAAGATCACTATTCTTAACCTCTCACCTGAGCCACGTCTCCAGATGTGTTCAGCCAACTGCTTTGTTGGCATCTCCAACAGGACTTCTAAGAAGCACCTCCAACTTCATGTGATCAAAATCAAATTGTTGAGTTCCTCTGGGGCTCTCCCCACAAACCTGCCTCTGTCTCAGTGGTATAATTTAGTAAATGTCATCTTTCATCCAGCTTGCTATGTCCTAAGCCTGAATGGCATTCTGATGTCTTTACAGCTCTCCTAAGCCCAGATCCAATCCAACAGCAAATCCTAACCTAACCAACTTTTATTATGCTCGCTGCTTCCCCTCTAGTTTGGTGTTTAGCAGATAACAGGGCCATAGTGAATGCATGTTAGTGAATACATGTGAAAAGAGCATTGGAAACATACAGAAGCAATTTTGTATGAAGTTCTGAGTACTGCAAATTGGTGCTTGGTAAATGGCAGTTGTAGGTAAATGATTAGTTTATGTTGTTGCTGAGAAATAAAAAAGAACATACATATTAAAAGAGTTAATGAGGGGCTGGAGAGATGGCTCAGCAGTTAAGAGCACTGACTGCTCTTCCAGAGGTCCTGAGTTCAATTCCCAGAAACCACATGGTGGCTCATCCATTTGTAATGGGATCCAATGCCCTCTTTCGGTGTGTCTGAAGACAGCAACAGTATATATATATATATATATATATATATATATATATATATATATATATATAGATATAGATATATAGATATAGATATATATATATATATATAAAATAAATCAATACATCTGAGAGAGAGAGCACAAAAACTGTTATTGATATGACAGATAAACAAACAAGAGCCTGAATCAGCACATGTCTGATGAATAATTTTTAAAGTTCACCACCATGATAGCTAGTTATTCACCAAAACCAATTCCTTTTATTTCCCATGTACACAAATTAGACTGGCTCCTTTGTAATAGTCATGCCTGCATGCCTGAATTCTGGCCACTTGCTTAAGTGAAGGCTACCCTGGCTCACAGAACATTCCTGCATCATTACCCATGCTGTCTTTTCTTGGTGTTCTAGCTGCCCAGCGTGCTAAGAATGTCCTTGGAAACCACATGCGGAAAGTGGCAGAGCCTGTCTCTGGGTCTCAAGCTGAGGAATGTTGTGTTAAGCTCTGGGGATATTGAAGTTTGATAGTTCAGTTACCCTAATGCAGTGTAGATTTATGTTAAGGTGATACATGATTGGAGATGAGAAAGCTGGCGGAGAAAGGTTGAAGAGCAGAAGGAGAGAGAGGAGACTGAGAGAGAAAGAGAAGAAATCAAGATGGAGCTCGAGAAGGATGAGCTGGATCCAGGTGGACTTAATAAGAATTAGGTAGATATGAATATTTTAAGGAATTCTATTGTTGTAACCTGCCATTGGAGCCTGGCCTTATTTTCCCCTCCCCCACTTGTTTTGCTAAAGAGTTCCTTCCTTGTATCCATTGTGGTTCTTAACCACACCCTAGAACAATCTGTCCGAGCTACATCCTGTTTTGTACACTCGTGACAGCACCTGTCCTCCCCAGGCTTTGTTGTTCACCCCATATAAAAGGAGTCCCGAGTAAAGCCTGGTTGGTATTCACCGATTATTGAGTGACCCGTGTGTGTGTGTGTGTGTGTGTGTGTGTGTGTGTGTGTGTGTGTGTGTGTGTTTCTTTTTCAATGCCCCAGGCCTCTGTCCAAGGCTTGCTGACAGTGACGTCGCGGGCGTCGTCATTCTATATGTCTTTTATCTCATAAAGAAGGGCAGTTTGTAGCCTTGTCCACTGGATATAATTTTATTGTGTAGAGGGCTTGTAGATTGAGAATTTAATATATAAACCTACATGAAAAGCTACTGGGCTTTGGAGTCATGTTTATGCCAGGCAGTGGAGAAAAGAAAATGCCAGGGCAGCCATACCCACCCCGGGGCAGAAACAACAGGGGCGATGGAGGGAACCATGCCTGAGTTCTTAGGGCAGCCTGGAGTGCCAAGGTTGGGGGGGGGGGTAAAAGCACAAGCCTTTTTTTTTTTTTTTTTTTTTTTTTTTTTTTTGGCTAGCAGTCCATTGCATGGGGAAGTCATAGTCAAATTGACAGAACTTGTTACATTGTACCCACAACTAAGAAACAGAAGCACAAAGGCATGTAGGATACACCATTTTTATTATTTACTGCAACTATACAGTCCAGGGCCTGATGCCAGAGAAGGAGACTCTCTGTAATGCTGGCTTAGGACTCACAGTCTGCAGGACATCAGAAGGACCTCTTCTACTAAAACATTGCTGTATATGACCTCATCTAATGGTCAGACAAAGAGTATCCATGGGGTTTTTTGCTGTTGACATTCATATAGTAGACTCCAATTAAATATGCATTATGTCCATGCAAGAGAAAAATCTCTGTTGGTTTAGTAGTATTATTTATGTTCCATAAAATCTCAAGAAAGCATATGGATTATGAGAGGACAATTACTTGCAAAGACTTATAGTTGTTACATAACTAATTTTCAGATGGCTGGTTGTCCCATTTTTAACAAATTATAGCTCCTTGAATATGAATTAAAGTGCAAATGAGGTCATTCTTAGGGCTCTTTTTTACGAATGTACAAATTAAGAAAGCTCTTGCTGAAATATATTAGTTAACTGAAGCTAAAAGAATTGCTAGAATGGACTTACAGTTATTTTTAATGACTTGCTCAGCTGAAAACGCATATTTGTCACACGCTCCCTACACATATTAATCCTGCAGTTCATTGTCATAAAAACTTGGTACCATAAAACACTATGTATAAGGCAACCCGGGCACAGAAACCATGTTCCAAATCAATTTGTTGGCAAAGTATTTTCAGAAAACAGACTTGACTCTGAGGTCACAACTCATGATTTCAAAGGGCTGGTCTGTGACTTTCAAGTACCATAGTCATATTCCTCTTTCACTATGCCTGTGTTAGCAACCACAATAGTGTCATGTGATCATCTTGCTTTTGTGTCTTCTCCTAACTGAAGGGAAACATAGAACCAATGGAAAGGCAAAAATATCTTTTTTGGAGTCTCCAACCTAAGTTACAGCATAGCGTTTAAAAGAATCTTAATAAATATTCAGTGAACAAATGGAGTAAGTTTGAAAAAGTTAAAGCAATGGTCATTTGTCTATAAGGACTAGGCAAATGGAACCATTAGGCAAGAATAACTTTTGCATTTGAGTTATTAGTTGTAATTACTTATAGGTGTAAAGACATGTTGGCCAAGTCTTCAGCTAAACATTTATTCAATTGAGTACCATATACTAAACAATCCTTTGTTACAGAGTTATGACGTCCTAGAATTCCTATGTTCAAAGTTTTATTCCTAATTCTATGATATTAGAATGTGGTGCCTTTGTAAGTGATTGAGTGATAGGACAGAACCCCCATAGATAGCTAAGGCTCTTACAACAGAGCCTCTAAAGAACTTGCTCATTCCTGGTATCATATGAGGGCTTTGAAACAAGATGGCCAGGTACAAGTCAGAAAGAAGATTCTTAACACACACTAATGACTCCTGTTGAATTGATTTTGGGTTTCCAGCCCTCCAAAACTATAAGAAATAAACTTCTGTTGTTTCTAATTCATCTCATCTCTGGTACCCTGTTACAGCAACCTCAATGAACAAAGATGCCCTGTGCAAATGCTAAACAGGTAACAGCCCTTGAACACTCCGGTCTCAGGAGAAAAATCGATAAAAAAAATTACAAAACACCAGATGTCTCATGCTACAACAAAAGGACAAGTAGAATGCATCAGGCTATAGCTCTGGGAACAGCTAATTGCCTCCAGTTTCCCTAAATGTCACAGTATGGAGAAACTGACTCCTGAAGAAGAGCAATAATCGCCCCATCTCACCCTGTCCTTTCCAATAACACAGGCATAACAGATGACCTTCTTTCTTTAACAGCTCATCAAGGCCTAAGGTGATTTTAAAAAAAACAACACAAATCAGTAATCACAACATGATGAATAGAGATGGACTATCAAGAAGAGCCCTGGCTCTTTCAGAGGCCCAGTTCTGGAAATACTGATGCTCAGGAGTAATTATGCCACTTCTCAGATAGGACATTTTATCATCTCCAGGCACTTGATAGGCAGAAAAGATGACTGAAGACAGAGGTTAATACACTTGGTCTCCAGGTGGGTATACATCGTATCAACACTTGAGAGTATTGTCATGGAGTAAGAGGCTTCTCTACTGTCCCAGAGCCTACACACTCTTAACTTACAGAATTCTATATATCATAAATGTGGAAGTCTAAGGCAATTTGAGGAACAGATTAGAAAAAAAAAATCTGTTGCTATGTATAGAATCTTGGTATTGATTTCCTGGACTATAGATTACTGAGCTGTACTACAAAGGTTTTATTTACTTCCTGCATTTTAGAAAAGGAGCTTAAAGCACTAATTAAATTTTAAATGAAAGCATTAGGTGATAAAAGTGACCCAAAGGCTAAGGGATTCAAATAAATCATGCTGTAATCGTATTTGAAAGTTGAAAAGTACACAGGGTGCAGTTCTTTTAAAAACTACTGCAAAAATATAGGATGACAAACAATCGTAATCCAAGGACTATGCTATACAGAACTAATGACAGTTCAAATGAGTCCTCACCATATTAACTTGGCTTTTCAGTAGATGGCCAATGTTTCCTAACAAAGCCCTATTCGCTGCAGAACAGAATGAAAATAAGCAAATAAATATAAAAAATTATTTTGCGGTCTTTTACAGTGGGAGTCTGGAGTTTAAAATTTGGTTCATTTTAACAGGATCGGCTGCAAACTACCTAAAATGTGGCAACACATCTCCACTCCTCTTTCTCCTTTGAAGAGCTGGCAGGAACGGACCATGTCATTCATCTCCATTCCCTGTGGATTCTGCCAGTTAGAACACAGGAAAAGACAAGAATGTTGGAGGAGTGGGATGTCAGGTCAGTACATCCCCAGATCCTTCCCTGTAGAATCATCAGGAACTGGCCGTGTGTCCCTACCAGCATCTGCTAGCTCGCCCCATGCTTCCTCTGTGTTCCTCTCAGTGGAGGAGCCTGGCGGAGATAACGAGAGCCCATCCCAGTCCTAGGAACTATACCATTCATTTCTTACGTTTCCTTAGATACTGCCCACACCTTTGCAAATGGTTTCTTTCTTACAAATTTACTCAAATCATCCCAATTTGAGAGTACCATCTGTTTCTGAGAGTAAGATTCATGTAGCTTCAACAGGAATACAAAGTGTTGCTTTTGTAAAGCATTATTTTGTGGCTTTTCCTGCCCACACACCTACCCACTATACATCCACACATACTGTAATGTTATAAGACCGACTACCATCCCTGAGACAAACTGGAGCGTATCTCTGTGAGTGCATTGATGTGTATGAGAGGCTGGTGAGAAGATACCTCCAGGAAGCCCTAAGCCTGAAGAAAGAGAAAGCTATGGTCGTAATCAATGTCAGGATGAAGGCTTCCCATTGATGTGGCTGCTTTGCCAACTTAGGATGTGCTTTGGACAGAATTAGGTAATATTTGCTTATAGTACATTACTGTTTCAACAATTAGTGATCTGATGTTGATCACGGGTCTCCCCTCCTACTGCACTTTTAAATAACTCTTGTGAAATGGTCTCACTTATTCCTAAGCTCAAATGGAAGTGACTTAGGACTTGCCCAACTACAGCTGCATATATTCTGGGCCACCATGGCTCTTTCAAGAAAAAACATATGATATGACATTAGGAGTCTTACTCTGGGAATCTTTCTGCAAAGACCTTGAATGAGAATATTCGATGACAGAGCCACCAGCAGTCACCATGTCACTATGAATAGGTAGTCTGTGAAGGAAGTCAGATCAGCAAAAGAGATCGGAGAAACACATTGCTGAATTGATGACCCTGAGCCCCCTGGGGCACACCTTGCCTAGATATCCTTTTAGAATTTTCTTTTGGTCAAGGTACTTTGAACTGAGTGCTTTCAACTGCAACATAACATTTTCTAACAGTGACATCCCAAGGGCAAGACCATGAGATACTCTGGTTATAAAGCATAAAGAGGGCATTTTAGATCTAAAAAAAAAATATGTTCACTATTGTGTATCCATGTGGAATTATGTGCATGTAAGTACAGGACCTCAAAAAGGTCAGAAGACAGTGTCCAATTCCCTGGAGTTGGAGTTATAGGTGGCCATGGACAGCCAAGTATGGGTGATGGGAAAAAAACTTAGGTCCTCAGTAAGAGCTCTTAACAATGGGGCTAACTCTCCAGCCTCTGACAAATCCATTTAATGAAGAACTTTATAACATTAACAAAAATACACCGAGTGAGTTTGCTGCTTTATTGTTGCCATTCACGACCAATTTTTTAATTCAATTTTATATGTATGGATGATTTGTCTGCATGTTTTTCTGTGCATCATTACATACATGCCTGGTGCCAGTGGGGACCAAAAGATGGTATCATTCTCCTAAAACTGAAGTTGTAGGTAGCTGTGAGCCACAACAAGGCTTCTGGGAATGAAACCAGGGTCTTCTAGAGGAGCAGCTACTTCAGATCTGAGTGAAATGTTCCTCCTCTAAACTGTCTGTCAATCTACATACCTGATACAGTTATCATGTGTTCAATAGCCTACACATATTGTTTCTATAACGAGTACATAATATATACAACACACCTTAAATTAACCCACCTCTGTTACTATCTTTAAGTAAACCTTGTTTCAATAGAAGGTATTTTGCTCATACAACTCCTATGAGAGGTGTTTGAAAATACTTTAATTTTTTTCTATGTTGTGGACCTATCTATGAATCAGCTGGACGTTAGACAAGTACTTTCCCAGTGAGCTTCTCCAGCAATTAAGTACACAGTCTACTTTCAGGTACATGTGGACTTGACTACATGCCTGCATTTCTACAGCACATGTCCTAGGTCTACTTGGGAGATGTGGTGTTGACAAAGCCTGGGAGAGGTAAAAGGGGATCCCCTGAGAGCTCAGCTTGTGGACTATGCACAAGTGCTTTCACCTGAGGACTGTATTATTCAAACAGATTCTTAACCTGTTGCCCTTTTTCTACTGAAGCCGGCCTATTCTTATTACTTCAACATGGTCGTTTAATGACATGCTAAAAAAAAAGAAAAAAAAAAAAAAAAAAAAAAAAAAAAAAAAAACAAAAACCACAAGAGTTTTTCGTTTTAATCAAGATAAAAATTGAGTCGTCTGACCAAAACGCCCCATATGGCCTGAAGAACCCACTCCAGGGTTATTCCACCCCATCTCTGTGACTCTGGCCTCTTCCCTCTTCTTTAAGGCTTCTTGCATTTGAACTTTCTGTGTCTTCTGCCGAGAACCCTTCCTTTTCAGCTCCACGTGCTCGCAGTATTCCCGTCACTCCTTTAGGGCCTCAGGTCTCTGGTTAAGTAGTGTAATGTTAGCTAGAGCTTCCTTTCCTTGTATCACTCAATAACACATCACTGTACCATGTCACAATTGTAATTCTTTCTTTTATAGATATTTAAACACTTCACACACTAAAATGGAAGATTTTGCCATTATTATTATTATTATTACTATTAATATTATTATTTGATTTTTTAGAGTCTAGACTTTATCCCACCCTTTCCCCCATTTACCCTCTGACTGTTTCACATCCCATACCTCATACCCTCCCCTGTCTCCAAGAGAATGTCCCTCCACACAACCCCAGCAGACCTCCCCAAGTCTCTCAAGGTACATCTCCTCTGATGGAGTCCTCTGCTGTATATGTGTTGGGGGCCTCATATCAGCTGGTGTATGTTGCCTGATTGGTGGCTTAGTGTCTGAGAGATCCCAGGGCTCCAGATTAGTTGAGATGCTGGTCTTCTTATAGGGTCGCCCTCCTCCTCAGTTTCTACCAGCTTTTCCCTAATTTGACCAGTTTCTGCCCATTGGTTGGCCATAGATAGATAGATAGATAGATAGATAGATAGATAGATAGATAGATAGATAGATAGATGATAGAGATGGAGATGGAGATGGAGATAGATATAGATATAGATATAGATATAAGTATAGATATAGATATAGATATAGATATAGATATAGATAGATATAGATATAGATATATCTGCATCTGACTCAGCTGCTTGTTGGTTCTCTAGGAGGGCAGTCATGATAGGCCCCTTTTTGTGAATAGTAATGTCAGGCCTTGAGGCTCCCCCTGAGCGGGGCGTCACTGGAGCACCTTTTCGTCAGGCTCTTCTCCGTTTTTGTTCCAGCAGTTCTTTCAGACAGGGACGATTCTGGGTCAGATTTTTTGATGGTGGGATGGCAGCTTCTTTCTCTTTATAACCGACTGGATCATCGATAGACACCAGATAGTCTATTTGTTTCTCACCTATTTTTCCCAACAAATTAAATGTAAGTTCTAAGACAGCTGTATTCACAAGACTTAGACCACGTCCAGTCGAATAAGATCTTCATATAGGTTGGAGAATGAGTAAAGAAATGTGCGGTAGCCCTCTGGGACATCTGATAAGCTGCTTGAACAAATGGCAGAGAAGGCACCTCCCCTTAGAACATTTGCATGTAGGAAAAACATGAAGAACTAGGTTAACCAGGACCTGATGGCAACAGCCCTATGTTTATATAAGTTTTCCAGATACCCAGAATTGTTTCTGAGGAAAAATGAATCAAATAAGGGCTGGCAGGTCCTTCACTGGACCAAGGAGAACTCACACAGAGCCCAAGTTGATAATATTTCAAGATGTCAGAATACTATGCATTAAGCACTTTTTGGACCAAATAAAATTCTTTACAATCCCTTGTGAGGCAATAAACTTAGAGTCAATAGCTGAGCAGCAGCCAAGCATCAGCACTGGAATTTCCCCTAATTATAATGCCCAGTGGAAAGGTGGTCAGATGCAAAATCAGCACCCACTCCAAGCCAGTTTATATGCAAATGCAGCATCCTCCCAGGCAAAGCTGCTCTAGCTGTACTTTCTTAAATGAGGTTTTAAGGTTTGGTTGCAGAGAAAGTACAGTTTAGGAATC
Organism: Micromys minutus; assembly: GCF_963924665.1. Lineage (NCBI taxonomy): Eukaryota > Metazoa > Chordata > Mammalia > Rodentia > Muridae > Micromys > Micromys minutus. The sequence continues at coordinate 42,133,771 of NC_137957.1, read as the reverse complement.
TACATCAAACTGATTCTTTGCACTTGAGAAAGAGGTTGAAGTCCTACTGAGGAGGTGCCGTTTAAGCGGCACACTCTGTAACCACATGTGCTAACACGGTCAACACCAAATATTCACTGACCACTTGTTATATGCCAGACATTTTTCTGATCCCGTCCATTCACTGTACAACATTATTAGGTGCCTATGAAGTGCTATGTGTGGTGTCAGATGCCCAGGATTAAAAGCAAATGAGACATCAACCCTATGACTAAAGACCCTTCAGAGCAGATGTGGATCTATAAACATTAAGCTGTTGTGTGGTAAGTTCAACTGTTCTGTAGGGGTTGGGACAAAGTGCATTCTCTTTGAGTGATTGCTTGAAAGTTCTCTAAAATCTTAAGTCATCCAATCATTTGCAACTAGTGTTTAGATGGTGTCATGAAATTTTCAACTGAGGGCTAAAGAGATGGCTCAGCAGTTAAAGACAGATGCTGCTACTATTGCAGAGGACTTGAATTTGGTTTCTAAGTACCTACTCTGGGTAGCTCACAGCTGCCTGTCACTTCAGCAAATATGGTGCCCTCTTCTGACCTCTGAGGGCAATGCATACATCACACATACACACACACACACACACACACACACACAGAGAGAGAGAGAGAGAGAGAGAGAGAGAGAGAGTGTGTGTGTAAGGGGGAGGGAGGGGGAGGAAAGGGAGAGGGAGGAAGAGGGGGAGGAGAGGAAGAAAGGGAAAGGGAGGGGAGGGGAAGGGAGAGAGAAAGAGAGGAGAGACATACATTTTTGATCTTCAAAAATAATTCTCATCTGTTATGCATTTTATGAACCTGTAATATTGCACTGTTTGTTGTATTAGTCAAGGAAGATTAGGTTCTATTGGAGGAACAAGCCAACAAGTGTCAGCAACGTCTAAAAATGAGGACTCTTCTTGCCTGCATCACTTGCCTGTGACAAGTCAACTGAGTGGCTCTATTCACCTCATCATTAGTTGCGGAAGCTGACAGCACAGCCACTATCAGAAGCTAGCACTTGTGAATGTTAAAGCTCCTGATAACATGTGATGTGCTGTCGCCGCTCACATTTAACTGGGTAAAACAAATCACATGGCTGTCTCTGGATCCAGTGGAAGAGAAAGGAGCCACTGAACTGTACTCCATTCTAAAAGGAAGATGCTCTGGTTTCCTTTCTGCTATTGAAACAAAATCCTCTGACCAAAACAAGCTGGGGAGGAGAGTCTTTACTTGATATTAAATTTACAGGTCACAGTTCATAGTCAAAGGGAGTCAGCACAGAAACTTATGGCAGGAACTGAAGGTAGAACTGTTTGCTATTCCACATAGAATGACCTCCAACTAGGAAGTACATCTGAAAGCATAAAGGATGCTGCCCAATAGCTTGCTTGCTCACAAGCTCATGCTCAGATAGCCTTCTTAAACACCCCAACACCACCTGTCTAGGGATGGTGCTGCCCATAGTGGGCTTGGATCTCCTACATCAACTAACAGTCAAGACAATACTCCACAGACATGGTCCACTGGCCAGTCTGATTTGGCAATTCCTCAACTGAGGCATATAAGGCAGACCAATCAGAATCACACCAGACTTCTCAACAGAAAGTATGAAAGCTAGAAGAGCATGGACAGACATCATGCATACCCTAAGAGAGCACAAGTGTCAGCACAAGCTGCTATACCCAGCAAAACTCTCAATCACCATAGATGGAGAGACTAAGATATTTCAAGGCAAAATTAAATTTACATAATATCTGACCACAAACCCAGCACTACAATGAATTATAGGTGGAAAACCCAATACAACGAGGTAAAATACAACCTAGTAAAAACAAGAAAATGCCAAAGCAAGAAAACCAAAACAAGAAAGACACACAGGCACAATTCAACCTCCAAAAGCAATAATAGCAGGAAACAGGAACCACTATTCCTTGATATCTGTTAACATAAATGGACTCAAATCCCCAATAAAAAGAAATAGGCTATCAGACTGGATACATAAACAAAACCCAGCATTTTGCTGCATAGAGGAAACTCAACTCAGAGACACAGACAGACACTATCTCAGAGTAAAAGGTTGGGGGAAAAAATCTTCCAAGCAAATGGCCCCAAGAAGCAGGCTGGAGTGGTGATTCTAATATCGAATAAAGTAGATTTTTAACCAAAAGTTATCAAAAAAATAAGGAGGGACACTTTTAACTCATTACCGGGGAAATCTGTCAGGAGGAACTCTCAGTCCTTAACATATATGCTCCAAATACAAAAGCACCCATATTCATAAAAGAAACCCTACTAAAGCTCAGAAAATACATTGCACCCCACACAATAATAGTGGGAAACCTCAATACCCCACTCTCACCAATGGACAGATCATGGAAACGAAAACTGAACAAGAACACTGTAAAACTAGCAGAGGTTATGAACCAACTGGAATTAATAGATATCTACAGAAAATATCATCCTAAAACTAAAGAATACACCTTCTTCTCTGCACCTCACAGCACCTTCTCGAAAATTGACCACATAATTGGTCACAAAACAAGCCTCAACAGATATAATAAGATTGAAATACTCCCATGCATCCTTTCAGATCACCATGGTCTAAGGCTGGTCTTTAATAACAACAAAGACAACAAAAAGCCCATATACACATGGAAAATAAACAATGCTCTATTAAATGATAGCATGGTCAGAGAAGAAATAAAAAAAGAAATTAATGATTTTCTAGATTTGAATGAAAACGAAAACACAACATACCCAAACTTGTAGGATGCAATGAAAACAGTACTGAGAGGAAAACTCATAGCTCTGAGTGCTTCCAAAAAGAAACTGGAGAGAGCATACACCAGGAACTTGACAGCACAGCAGAAAGCTCTACAACAAAAGGAAGCAGATACACCCAAGAGGAGTAGACGGCAAGAAATAATCAAACTTAGGGCAGAAATAGACTAAATAGAAACAAAAAGAACCATTCAAAGAATCAACAAAACCAAGAGATGGTTCTTTGAGAAAATCAACAAGATTGATAAACCCTTAGCCAGACTAATTAGAGGGCAAAGGGAGAGTATTCAAATTAACAAAATCAGAAAGGAAAATGGAGAAATAACAACTGAAACTGAGGAAATTCAAGAAAACATCAGATTCTACCACAAAAGCCTATACTCAACAAAACTGGAAAATCTGGAGGAAATGGATGAATTCCTAGACAGATAACAGGTTCTAAAGTTAAACCAGGACCAGGTAAACCATCTAAATAATCTCATAACACCAAAAGAATTAGAAGCAGTCATCAAAAGCTTCCCAACCAAAAAAACCCCAGGTCCAGATGGGTTCAGTGCAGAATTTTAACAAACATTTATTGACGACATAATACCAATACTCTCTAAACTAGTCCACAAAATAGAATCAGATGGAACACTACCTAACTCATTTTTGAGGCTACAATAACCCTCATTCCTAAACCACACAAAGACCCTACAAGGAAAGAGAACTTCAGACCAATCTCACTTATGAACATTGATGCAAAAATACTCAACAAAATCCTTGCAAACAGAATCCAAACACATCAAAATGATCATTCACCATGATCAAGTAGGCTTCATTCCTGGGATGCAGGGATGGTTTAATATACGGAATTTCATCAATATAATCCACCATATAAACGAACTCAAAGAACAAAAACCACATAGTCATCTCACTAGATGCTGAGAAAGCATTTGACAAAATTCAACACTCCTTCATGTTAAAAGTCTTGGAAAGAACAGGAATCCAAGGCCCATACCTAAACATAATAAAAGCAATATACAGCAAACCAACAGCCAACATCAAACTTAACGGTGGAAAACTTGAAGCAATCCCACTAAAATCAGGGACTCGACAAGGCTGCCCACTCTCCCCCTACCTATTCAATATAGTACTTGAAGTCCTGGATGGAGCAATTAAACAGCAAAAGGATATCAAAGGGATACAAATTGGAAAGGAAGAAGTAAAAACATCACTATTTGCAGATGACATGATAGTGTACTTAAGTGACCCTTCTAATTCCACCAGAGAACTCCTACAGCTGATAAACAAGTTCAGCAAAGTGGCCGGATATAAAATTAACTCAAACAAATCAGTAGCCTTCCTCTACTCAAAGGACAAACATGTGGAGAAAGAAATTAGGGAAAAGATATCCTTCACAATAGTGACAAAAAATATGAAATACCTTGGTGTGACTCTCAATAATCAAGTGAAGGACCTGTATGACAAAAACTTCAAACCTCTAAAAAAGGAAATTGAGGAAGATCTCAGAAAATGGAAAGATCTCCCATGCTCATGGATTGGAAGAATCAATATTTTAAAAATGGCCATCTTCCCAAAAGCAATCTACAGATTCAATGCAATCCCCATCAAAATTCTGACCCAGTTCTTCATGGAATTGGAAAGATCAATGTGCAATTTCATATGGAATAACAAAAGACCTAGAATAGCTAAATCCATCCTCAACAACAAAAAATACATCTGAGGGAATCACTATCCCTGACCTCAAGCTATATTACAAGGCAATTGTGCTGAAAACTGCATGGTACTGGTACAGAAATAGGCATGTGGATCAATGTAATAGAATAAAAGATCCAAAAATGAGCCCTCACATATATGGTCACCTGATTTTTGACAAAAGAGCTGTAAACATTCAATGAAAAAAGGACAGCCTCTTCAACAAATGGTGTTGTTCCAACTGGCACTCAGCATGCAGAATGAAAATCGACCCTTTCTTATCTCCTTGTACAAAACTCAAGTGCAGGTGGATCAAATATATCCACATTAAACTAGGTACACTGAAACTATTATATGAGAAAGTAGGGAAATCCTTAGAACACATAGGCACAGGAGAAATTTTCCTGAACAAAACAACAATGGCTCGTGCTCTAAGGTCAAATATTGACAAATGGGACTTAATGAGATTGCAAAGTTTCTGTAAGGCTAAGGACACTGTAAAGAATACAAAACAGCAACCAACAGAGTGGGAGAAGATCTTCACCCACCCCTCATCAAATAGAGGCTTAATATCCAAGACAGACAAAGAACTCAAGAAGCTAGACACCAGAGAATCAAACAACCCTACTAAAAATGGGTTACAGAGCTAAACAAAAATTCTCAATTGAGGAAAAGCAAATGGCTGGGAAGCATCTAAGGAAGTGCTTGACATTATTAGCCATCAGGGAAATGCAAATCAAAACAACACTGAGATTCCACCTCACACCAGTCAGATTGGCCAAGATCAAAAATTCAGATGACAGCAGTTGCTGGCCAGGATGTGAAGAAAGAGGAACACTTCTCCACTGTTTGTGGGGTTGTAAAATGGTACAACCACTCTGGAAATCAGTCTGGTGATTCCTCAGAAAATTGGATATAGTACTACCTGAAGACCCAGTTATTCCACGTCTGGGAATTTACCCCAGAGACGCTCCAACATACAACAAAGACACATGCACCACCTTGTTAATAGCAGCTCTATTTATAATAGCCAGAAGCTGGAAAGAACCCAGATGTCCTTCAGTAGATAAATGGATACAAAAATTGTGGTATATTTACACAATGGAGTACTACTCAGCTATCAGAAACAATGACTTTATGAAATTCATAAGAAAATGGATGCATCTAGAGAATATCATCCTGAGTGAGATAACCCAGTCACAAAAGAACAGACATAATATGCAGTCACTGATAATTGGATACTAACCTCAGAAAGCTCTGAACACCCCAGAAACAACTCACAGACTGTGTGAAGTCCAAGAAAAAAAAAGAAAAGAAAAAAACATGATGTTTATTCCTTACACATCAAGCAAACTTTGAGTAATTCCAGGTTACATCCTGTTTTACATGTACTTTATGCTCATTATAACTAGTAAGATCTTTAGGCACACTATCAAACCTTAAAAAAAAAAAAGCCATGCACTGACAAAAATGTATTTCTGTACTTTTATGCAAAAATGTTTAAAATTTGCACATTTATCTTTGTTTTTAAAATAAAGTTCTTCAATTAAAAATATTAAATCTAGAAAAAGAGACAGAAACCTTTATTTATTAAAAAATTATAAGTCAAGTAGACATTAGTCAATAAAATTAATGACCATTGAGTGTGGGACCAGGTAAAGGAATAACACTCATGTGAAAATGACAGGTTGTCAAACTGAAGCAATTACAAGTTTAATTTGTTTGTTTAACCATGGGGCTAATGTTTTTAGGAAGCAAAGGCTGATAGTAGAACTTAATTACATATAAATAGACAATGTCTAACTTAGTATGAGGCCTATTGTTTTATTTATCAAATACAAAACATATATGGTCTTTTCAAAAGCTTAATGAAGAATTTCCCTAGTGTATCTTCTTCAATCATGTGTCACAGAAGATAGAAATTATATTTTCAAACATACATCGCTGTTTGGTAATTTAAAATGTTCCATTTCATTTTCTAGCTATAGTGGTTTGACTTCAAATGAAGGACTCAATTTAACCTTCAGTTGGATTAGTTTCACTTTGTCTCTTTCCAGTATATTTTTAAACATTTTTTCCCATGTAGCCTAGGTTGACTGCAAACTCATGACTCTTCTGCCTCAACGTCTCTAGTACCTGGACTATATATATATATATAGTCCATATATATATATATTTATATATATATATATATATATACATATACCTGTGATCCACTGATTTCTTCCTTTCACATCATATTCCTCAAACTTCGACAGTGCAAGGAATCAGACCTTATATTTAAGAAAGAGCAGAACTTGTAAAACCCCATGACTTTGTTCTTCAATCCACCAGCCTCACAAGGAGGCACTATGGTAGACTTTGTAATGCGTGAAAACCTTGGTGTTGGTACACATCTCTGTTCATATTGGAACTGACTGTCTTATGTAAGGAATTACACTCTGTATGCTTTTGTCTCCCAGAGTAGGGGGCTGGAGTAAGGCTTAACTATGATCAAGAATGTGAAGCGCCATGTGAACCATGGTCAGCATCCCATGAACAGAAGTTATTACAATCACCAAGGCTTGCTGTATATTGATGAGCTCCACCACCCCGGAAACATTACTGTCCATGTGACTTCCCCACTTAAGATTTTTTTAAACCTTACGGAAGGCAATTTGACATTCTCAAACTTCTTATTAAAACTCTGCCCGAAATAAATGGGAAGTGTTACAATGGAAATGTGCATGGCCTCTGGTAGTGACCTCCAGATGTGTCTAGATGACCTCCTAATCTCCATATGACTGGTGAGGGTTTCTATCATACTGTATGAACCAAATTTCTGCTTCTGATACAATTCAACTATCCTAAATATGATGAATACAGCTGTTCAGGAAAGAGATGAATAGCCCTCAGAGTCATATGCTTCTCCTCTCTGCAAAACCTTAGTCCATATCAGCTCATAAAGTCCTGCCAAGTTTCCCTCTTAAATTTTTTAAGATCTTCTGTTGCATGAAGTCCACACTGCTCGCCAGGACAAGCACCATCTGACTCTTGCCTTGTGCCCTGTTGTTCTGTGACTCCCCTGTTGTATGGAACTCCTTTGGTCCCACATCTGGATGCCCTCACTTATGCTAAAACAGCCTGGTTTCATCATGGTCTTGTTACAGTTGACCAAACTTCTCTTTTTAAAAATTTTATTGGATATTCTATGCATTTACATCTCAAATATTATACCCTTTCCCTCCACTCCTTACCCTCCTCCCCCTCGACTTGCTTCCATGAAGGTGCTCCCAAACTCTCTTTATATTTTTCTGCCTTCCAAAAGCTGAAGTGGTTGTCTGACATCTGTGTTTCTACTCCACATATCCTACAATTGATTGTTATTTCCCTAAAAACTTCAATTATTGATGTATCTGTTTCCTCTAATTGACTAAGAGGAACTCACCCTATTCTTTATTTGACTTCTATTTTCAGTCCTGAGGATAGAGTCATAAGTGGAGCTAAATGGGTATTTCTAATATTTCCAGAAAGACAGAGCAAGCATACTTCTGACATACTGCTAGCTTCTACTATAGACTAAGAAAGGTCCCTTTACCTGTACAGCAATTGTTGTCTTCCTGTTTAAAATAAACAAGCCTATAATGTATAAAATCACCGTCCTACAATATGTGGTTTGCTAATACCCACACTTGCAATTAGAGATAAAAGCAGAAACTGTCTAAACAGCCAAAATCATTTAACCAAATGCTGAGTCCTGTAGAATGCACACCCTTTCTCATACACGTTGGTGTTAAGGAAATGCTTTGCACTGTCATGTGAATGTATTCCCAATGCCAGCCTAGAATGAATGTCCTTTCAAAGATCAAGTTCGCAAAACTTGCATATGAAGCTTTAGTTTAACACCTCCCACCCCCTGAGATGTTGACCATATAACATAAGCACTGCAACAATGTTTTAGGAAAAATGTTTATAACAGTGAAAAACTGAAGCAAACTCTCTAAGCATGACAGGGTGCCAATTCAAAAGTCTATTCTGAGCCCCTAAATTTGATTTGAAGATTACTTTGAAATATGGAAAAAGTATAAACCAGGACTGGCATACACATTAATACATAGCATGATTGTAACTAGAAAGCTCCAGGAATAAAGATTTAGGATATATCAGAGAACAAATACAACCCTTTACCCAATGATAGTATAATGAGGAACTGGTTTACTGTTGTTATTGTCATTTCTTTTTAATAGACTATCTTCAATGTAGCATAAAGTTGTTTTACTGATAATAATAAAATAATTATTTGATAATAATTAAATAATAATTAAATCAAAGGACAGAAACTGGATGCTCCTGAAGATAAAACAGAAATAAGAGGATGAAAAGCAGGTATGGTGAATGAAGTTGACATTAAAAATAAACATACAAATATAGAAAAAATTAGAGAAGCCAAGTTCGAAAGCAAGAAATGGAGTCCCCTAGCCACTGAAACAAGGAAGCCACCCAATGCCTGATCAGGAATCACAAAACATCAGGAAATGAAATATTGTCAGGGAGATTAGCAGAAGAAAATAATGTGTGCCCCAATAATTAAAGAAACAGAAAAGTTTAAAAGATACTATTTGTAATAGTTAAGGAATAAGATCAACCTGGGTGCCCATCATAGATGAATGGCTTTAAAAGGTGATATTCATTCACAAGGAAAATATTATTCATCCACAAAGAGCAGAGTGTTGCATTTGCAGCAGAACCTGAACGATATTATGGCAAGTGAAATAGGCCAGAGATAGAAAGACAAAAACCCATGTCCTCTCCTATTTACAGGACCACACAAAATTTAAGTAGAAAAGAAAACAGTGACTAGCAAAGGCTGGCATAAGAAAGTATTAGCACATGTGTTATGGATGTGTTAAAACAGCACACTTAGTCCCCATGACATGTTTCATTTATAGATGTTAATAAATTTTAATATATAAATAAATACACTAAAAACACTACAAACCATATATATTTAATAGAATGAGCAAGGAGGCCCAGGGCATGGATCTGTGAGAAGAAAGGTTGTCTTGGAAAGGAATCTAAGAGAGATCATCTTGTTAAATTAGGTGGTAAAGCTGGGACATGGAAGAGAAAGCAGCAAAGAAAAATGAAGAAATATGAACAATTCATCAGAAAATAGGAGCAGCCAAATATTCAACCTTATGTACCTACAAATTCCAAAATGAAAAAAAAAAAAGGGAGATAAGACTCAAACCATTTTTTATATAGTTGAAGGAAGACATTATGTTTAAACTCAATCCAAACATACACAACTGGTAAAAATTTACTCTTTCAAAGAAAGGGGAAAGTAGTTACATAAACAGAAACAAAGACAATTGCAATCAAAATGCATCATCAGATCTATCAGCTACAAAGAAGGTCAGAAAGCCATTTAAAAAGAAGAAGAAAAAGAGGAAAAAAACTTATAATGTCTAAGAAAATATGTGATGACAAAATAACAATTTCTGTAGAAATTTATCCTTGGCAACCCTACTATTCATACACAAAGTGGAGGCATTTTTAAGAAAATAAGTCAGATTTTGAATTCACGGGATTCACAGAGATGCTGCTTGTTAGGGGCTACACAGTACTCAGAATGAGCAAACAGAAAAGCAATAATAAGTAGCTAAGGTTGCAATTACGTATGTAAATTGACATGAAACTGTTCACTGTGAAAGCATAAAACAGTAGTGATGTGTAACGTGGAGACAGTCAGAAAACAGGTATATATCAAACACTCAACCGCCATAATAAATTCAACAGCAGGAAGACCACAGCTCTACTGTACTTGAGTTATTGTGCTGATTGTTGAAGAAAAAGAGAGTTTATCTTAGCCTGTGGTAAAGATACACATGCAACATTTATGTGTTTATTTCCATCAATGTTAGAATTGAATAGGGCAATGAAATTGGCCCTAATTTCTCCAGAGAGGAAATGGAGGTCTAAACTGAGAGAATAAATAGTGGCACACCAGGTTTTAAAACCAAAAATAAGTTTCTTAAATACAGAAATTAGGGAAGAGTGGGACTAGTGAATGAATGACAGGTAGACCAGCAGGACAGAAGCAAGAGTTCAAAGAGAGAGCAGTGCTTACATGCTGTGGTGAAGAGGACATTCTCTGTGCAGTCCCTGGACAAGGCAGTGGTTTGTTTGTTTGTTTGTTTGTTTGTTTTTATAATGCCTTACCTTCATACAAACATGAAGGTAAAAACAATCCATTATGAATTGTTTTCTAGAATATTACATTATGAATTATTTCCATGAAGATAGAAAAATTTATGCACACAATACACAATTTATTAGCAATGAAACCAAAGACAAAGCTGGAGATATAGTTCAGTGGTAGAGGACTTCTCCTGTGTGCAGGAAGCCCCAGGTTCAATTCCCAGCAACACACAGGGGCGTGGGGTGGGGAGAAGAAGAGAGGGGGAGAGAGAGGATAGGAGGTTAGACAGTATTAAAATCAATGTTCTTTTCAGAAAAGAGTGTAAGAAAGCTTTAACAAGTCAACTGCATTACATAGATATGTGCTATTCATATTCTAGGCAAAGGGCTTTAACTCAGAAAAACAGAAACGGCTTCATATTTCTAAGAAAATGGCTATAATTCAATACAGAAGACAGACGAGAGATGCAAATAGATAACTTACCATGGAGGAGATTTAGATGGTCACAAGACCTCTTCAAAGATACTTGACATCATTTGTCATTAGAGAAATGCCCAGCATGCCCTCAATGAGATTCCGTTACAAGCACACATGAATTATTAACTTGATCCAAGGAAGGTTATACCAAGTTATAATTCCCTTAGGCATGTGAGCCATGGACATCCTACTTCCTGGCTCGACTTTTAAGGCTGTGGTGTTTATTTAAGTCAACAACTTAACAAATGTGAAAATTACCGGTGTTGTTAAAATACCACAGATTCCCCGACTTTTAGAGAATATTGGCCAGGACATGTGTACATTTTCTTTTGAATTTACCTGTACTCATTTTTCTATTGGCTATCCATTGTAGCTAATTTTTCTCTCAGAGGGGTAGGGGGGGCAATACCCTGTTTTAATTTAGACTTCCAAACTTGCCCTTGGTTAGGTAGGAAAATTTAGCATGTATTTAAGGCTGCAGCAACATTCATTTTAAGACTCTTGAAACTGAGACCAGACATAAATCCTAGTTCTGGCCAAGAAGTAATCGGATGACAACTAAACCTGTTTCCTGACTGAAAAAAAAGAGAACAATTTCAACTGGCCCTGGTCTTTCCTTCCTTCCTCCTGCCTAGAATGCAGTGATTAATGTTTAGATAAAGGCAACAATTCTGTAAAGCCAAGGGTCATGGTCATCATAGTCAGATGATCACTTCTAGAACAATAGAAACCATTATCCTTAATGCTTTATGAATAAAACTAGAGAACTAATGCCCATTTGACTTAACTTCAATAGCAGAATCTATTACTTCTATCTGAGTGTAATCTAATATGCACATCTGTTTTTATTGATTAAATATATACGATGCACAAAATATATACTTTACATTATATACATATGTATGATTTAATATATACAAGAAACACTCCTCTACTGTTGGTGGGATTGTAAACTGGTGAAACCTCTCTGGAAATCAGTCTGGAGGTTCCTCAGAAAATGGGACATAGTGCTACCTGAGGACCCAGCTATCCCACTCCTGGGCCCCAAAGTAGCTCTAATATCTAACAAGGACACATGTTCAATAGTGTTCACAGAAGCCGTATTTATAATATCCAGAAGCTGGAAAGAACCCAGATGTCTCTCAGCAAAGGAATGGATTCAGAAATTGTGGTACATATAATTTCAAGACCTTGTTCATGAAATCTCTAGGCAAATGGATGGAACTTGAAGCTATCATCCTGAGTGATGTAACCCAATAGCACACACTCACAAAAAAAAACCCCTCAGAGTATGTATTCACTTATAAGCAGATACTAGTCCCCTAGTAAAGACCTTGGAATAGCCAAGAAACCATCCACAGAACTTATGAAGCTCAAAAAGAAGGAAGAACAGAATATGGAGGCCTCAGTCCGTCTTAGAAGGAAAAACAAAACGGGAGGAAATACAAGGTCAAATAGAGGAGCAGGGATTAAAGAAAAGGTCTACAGAGACTGCCTCACCTGGAGAACCACAGCATATGCAGCCACCAAACCCAAGCACTACTGCTGAAGCCAAGAAGTGTTTACTGGCAGAAACCAGACATGGATGTCTCCTCAGAGGCTCTGCCAGAGTCATACAGATACAGAAGAGGATGCTTGCAGCTAAACATCAGACTGAACACGGGGACCCCAGTGAAAGATCTAAAGAAAGGACTGAAAGTGCTGAAAGATTTGCACCTATTTTGGGATGAACAGCATCATCATCAGCCAGGGCACTGAGGTAGAGAGGGTGATTGGGAGAGGGAGCACCTTCATCAAATCAAGTTGAGGGGGAGGAGGGAGAGGAGTGGGGGAAGGAAGGGTATAACAATTGAAATGTAAATACAGAGAATATCCAATAAATAAAATAAAGTACACATTTTAAGTAAATTAAGTGTACTACTCTTGCCATTAGTATTGTAGATGCACACACTTAAAAAGGAAACAAGAATATAAATGATGGAGATAGATATCAAATTTTATGAACATAATTAAAATAATTAAAAGTCATAATATTCTGATAAAGTATAAACCAGGACAATTAATTCAACAAACAGTAAAAGAACTAGGTTGCCAATAGGAACTTGAAAACTAGAAAGACTAATACTTCTTTGAAGCTTTACCCCAACAAACCCTATTGTCTACACTGGCCCGCCTGCTGTTACCCTCAGGTGGCAGAGGACTCTCAGGGTCCCTGTTCATCAAGCACTTAGAGTAATACCTTTCAAAGCAAGTCATGCCAGGCCACTTGAGTATTTGAATTCCTATGCTGGCCTTTATGTTACTGAGGATAAACTGTCAAATACCCAAGATGGAAAGTGAATCAGATCATTCTCTCAAATCTCAACTTCTTTGCCTTCCTAGCTACTGAGATCTACCTATCTTAACCTTACTAATATTCTGTGGAGGTGTTGGATGTGCTACCATTAGGGGCCTTTGTACCTATTGATCCCTCTGCTAGACTATCACCCTCATGCCTCAGCCCACTCGGTCACTGTGCAAGATGCTGTTCATTTCTGACTGGTGAAGATTTCCTCTACAGTTGGCTTCACTTGATTCTCTAACTTGCTTTACTTTGCCTCTTCACATTTCGCACTAGGTGGTGTGTTGTAGAATTACAGCTTTAAGCATCTTTAATTGTTTTTCTTTATTTTATTATTATTTTATGCACATGTCCTGAGTGCATGTGTATCTTTGTACCACATGTACACAGTGATCGTGAAGGTCAGAAGAGGGTGTCAGGTGCCTTGGGATTAGAGTTACAGTCAGTTGTGAACTACCATGTGGGTGCAGGGAATTGAACCAAAGACCTCTGGAGCAGCCAGTGCTCTGAAACTCTAAGCCATTTGCCACAGTTATGCTTCTATTACTTAATTATACTATCAAAATTCAAACAAGGAGGAGGAGAAGAGGAATAAGAAGAGGAAGAGGAGGAGGAAGAGAAGGAGGAGGAGAAGGAAATAAATGGGCAAGTGTCTACATGCCTTGTGGACATCGGAGCATCCTTGTCACATAAGAGCATTCCTATCACAAAGCAATGGAAGAATTTGTGAGATTTGATTAACACTCCTGAACTTGCCTATTTAGGAAAAAGTAAATGACAGACAACCAGAACTGACTAGGGGAATATAAGTGATCATAAAAATAAGCTTTATATGAACTTGTGGGAGTGGCCAACCAGTGAATTCTCTAACTTGAGACCCATGCCCTGAGAGGAAGCCCATGGCTTGTCACTGCTTTGAGGGCCAGAAACCAGAGGCTCAACAGCCCAGAGACCTAAGATAGAACCAAACACAACTGGCAAAAGAAAGGAAAGGGGGGAAGAAAAGAAAAGAAAAGAAAAAAAGAAAGTTAATGAAAAAGGAAAAATGATTAAAATAGCAAATTTCACTCATAAATACAAGAAGACAGGTGGGGATCAATATTTAACAGAAGAAAAAATCTATAACCAATACTTAAAATATTAATTCAAGGGCAGAGGCAGGCAGAGCCTGGCTTGCACAGAAACTTCCACGCCATTCAAGACTACATATTGAGACCTGGTCTCAAATAAAATAACTAATATTAAAGCTAAAAACTAGAACACGTATGGTTCTGAAGTGATAGTATTGGAGAGCACAGCGAACGAGAATGAAATAGTTGATTACAGAGATACAAATTAGCAGAGACTTGTTAGAAGCATTTGTATTAAATAGTAAGAATTTTAAAGTATTTATACATTTTGAACTGGTATTTCCACTTTCATTTTACACAACAAGGCCATCATATACGAAGACCTGTATTCACTGATTATTAACTGTGGCGTATCTTCTGAGTTAAAAGTTGAAAATATAAATGTCCTGTGGAAGGATAATGATCAAATTAGTTATGATGCACATATAAGGTAGATTATTAACGTGCCATTAAAAGGGATTTTTAATTTTAGAAACACACACACATGCCATAATTATAGTTGAAAAAAAATCAGATCATGCAGCATAATGGTTCAAATAAGCAAAACCCTAAGTATCATTTTTAAAAACTGAAGAAATTTTGCATTTATATGACAAGAGTAGATGTATTTTCCTTCTTTTCCAGAGTACATTTCCGAATTTCCTCAGTTTTATCATTGGCAGGAAGAAAGTACTCAGGTCAAAGAAATTTTACTGAAAAGGAAAACAAAAAGCTACATATTTAAAATACAGCATTCTGATCAGATTCTCAACTCTGCTAGTTTATGGACTAAGAGGAAGGTCAATCATCTTGTTAGATATTTCAAGTCTAATGTATGTCTGTTGCTCAAGTCTAAGAAGTGATCCTTTAGTGTAAGAGTAATAGAACCATTCTGCTTAATTAGTGTGACCAGCTGGTGTGTAGCAACCACAGAAGCCACTATTTAGTCATAAAACTACTTTGCAATCGTTTCTGTGTTCAATTTTTTTAATCATGGGGACTATTCCCTGTTCAGGAGAAAACACTGATGAAATTCCAAGAAGAAAGATCAGGACTGGGGACGGGGGGGTGGGGGGTGGGGGGGGGGCGCGGCTGTGATTGGAATGCAATGTGAATTTAAAAAGAAATAAATTATGGGGAAAAAAATCTTCACATTTTTTTCAATTACTTAAATATCTCCAAAAAAAATAGATTGCAAGCTCAATTTACAACTATTAGCAATCTCAAAAAATAGACTACAAGCTCAATTTACAACTATTAGCAATCTCAAAAAATAGACTACAAGCTCAATTTACAACTATTAGCAATCTGAAACACAACCTTGAATGATCACACAGCTCTTTAGAGTTTATTTCCTTTTTAACTATCTTTGATTCATTTTAACCAAGTACACATAACAGAATATGATGCAGCTATTCCCCCAGGCTACACATAAGCACTTCTGTCATGGGAGGAGTGGCTGTGATGACCTGTAGTCCTTGGCAAGAAAAATAAGCAGAAAAATGTCACAATGAAACTGTTAACAGCCCCTAGTGGGAGAGTGGAGAAATCATCAGATCTCCACCTGAGAGTCTAGCCGCCCTCCTGCCCTGCTGCACACAGCCCTGGGGATGCTGGAGTACAGAGACAGTAGACAATTAACCAGTGGTTGGAAATGCTAGGCAATGCAGCTGCTTGTGAGTCAGCCATGCTGGGGTGGGACTTGTCAATGATGCAGCTGCCCAGAGTCACTTGTGCTCCTTCTTGGACAGAATTCTTTCTTGCTCCTGTCAATGTCATTTCTACCTGGGGTGGACAGATTCTTCTTAGGTCTCCCTACACAATTCCTACAATGTGACAGGAGCCTACCATGACTATCCTCTAGGAGGCTCTACCAGTAGCTGAATGAGATAGATGCCAACAGCCAAGAATTGGACTGAGATTGGTAACCCCTATAGAAGAGTTGGGGTAAGGAAGACCAACACTGGGAGCTCACAGAGACTAAGCCACCAACCAAAGAGCATACATGGGCCTGGCACATATGTGGCAGAGGACTACCCTGTTTGGCCTCAGTGGGAGAGGACACACCTAAACCTGTAGAGACTCGATGCCCCAGGGAAGGGAGATACTGGGGTGGGGGTAAGGGGAGAACATCCTCTCAGAAGGATAGACAAGGGGGGATAGGGTAAAGAACTATGGAAGGGGGACCAGGAGAGGGAGCAATATTTAGGGTATAAATAAAATAATTAATTAAAAATTAGCTAAAAATGAAATAAAATAGAAATATAAAGTCATAAAACTCATAACATATTGCAGCATCTGCAAGATGGCCAGAGCCTACAAGGACCATCAGATATTGGAGGTTTGGAGTGACATTAAACAGGATAATTAATATAATGTACATGATAACAACAGGACCAGGCATGGATCCAGTAAGTTATCAAATATAGCACTGGAAATTATCCTACGTATTCACAAGCATTTATAATGTCACACATGGAAGGGAACGGACTTGTTTCAGCCCTAAATGGAAACCTGCCGAACCACCTGTAAGGAAGTCACAGGATGAATTATGTATACCCTAGAGCAAGAGCCTTGGAAGCTATGGAAAGGCAGAGACAAAAAGAAATGCCTTGTGCTCTCCTTCTTGTAAGACATTCGCCAAGACACATAGTAAGTAAAAGGCAAGGAGCAGACTGACTCCCGGAATATATTACCATGTGTCTTTGAAAAATGGTATCCCTCAAACAAGGATTACCTCTTGATAGAGAAACTGGTATCTGGAAACTGGGACCAGAGGAAGCTCTGCCCTACATGTTTTTTATAACTTTAGAATCTGCTACACATAACCATTGCCTATCATGTTAAAAAAAAAAAAAACATGTTAAAGACACACATAAGATGATTTGCTTGCACAAATCTGTTTTCCTAAAATTCAAAGTATCAATTATGGGAGATGACTCATTTTTCCTAGCAAAATGCGTGTCTGCTATAGGAGACAATTTTTTTGCAGCTGAGAACAACAGTAACTATAGCAGTGACCCCCATTCAGAGGACAAGGTTATTTGGGTTTCATTATTAGCTATAAATTCATGCCTTGGTTCATTTAACTATGTTTTTTTTTATCTTTAACTTTCTCCCTGTGCTAAAAGAGACAGAGGTACTAATATTCTTTTCAGGAGCTCAGCCAATGATAAGGAAGGAAGAAAAGGAAACAAGAAACTTACTTGGTTTGTAAATATATCTAGCATTCACAAGGGCCGGGCAAATCAATACTGTGTGGATAAACGTGAAGGGAAAGGGAAGACTGATAGGTAAGTTCATTGCCAACGTGACTGGATTTAACAGTTGCCATGGGAACGTACTTCTGAGAGTGTCTATAACAGTGTTTTCAGAAAGGTAATGCCCACCCTGAAGATGAGCAGCACCATCCCATGGCCTGGGGTCCTCAGCCAAATAAAATGAGAAAGTGAGATGAGCATGTATTCATCTCTCTCATCCCTGCATCCAGGCACGCTATGACCATTTATGTCTCCCTTTTGCCTTGAAGCTCTTCTGCCGTGATGAACTGTGTAGCTCTAGACAGCAAGCCAAAATAAATCCTTTTTTCCCTAAGCCACTTTTATCAGAAAATCTCTCACAGAAATCCTAAGAGTAACTAATGCAAGGCAGGGGGACACAAAGGAAACCCTAATGAGGCAAGAAAATTCTACCCAATCAAGACTTCAGAGAAACTAAGAGACAAAGAGAAATTACCATGGGCACAGAGGAGGCAACTGCGGCTCAACCACAGGCAAATGTTCAAGAATCTGTAGAAATATTCAAGAACCTACAAGCAATGGGTTGGGTTGAGAGATGCGTTGACTGAGGACATGGGCTGAAGCAATGCTCTGCTGGAGAAACAAGAACACTGATACTGTGCTTGTGCAAACAGATTTGCACAAGGTCTCTAGGCAATGGAATCTCACAAAGGCAGTTTCCAAACCCAGTCATATGTCAATGTCTCTTAAAAACAAACAAATCAAAAAGGGGGTTTTCAGGTCCTATTTCAGACTTATGGAGTGACAACCTTAGACCACAAGGTTCTGGAATCTGCATTTTCATAGTATTTATCTGGATATACTAGCACTGGAGTCACTGGTTACCAGGACCTTCTGACACTGATTCCTAAGTGACAAGGTAGACAGCATCCTGACATTTCCCCAAAACGGAAGTGCTGAGGACGGCAGGAAGTGGGCTTCCCAGGCCTCATCCTCCCACAGCCGGACAAACTAAGGCAGGAGCAACATGCCAATGCAGGGTCTGTCTCCAATGGAAAACACCAGTGAAGGAAAACCCAGACAATTAAGATACAAAACCTGCTTTTGAATTCTTTTAAACTCATGAGGCACCATAGCAGGAGATAGAAGTTAGCATTATATCTACCTCAGCCATATACTTAGAGTGGAGGCCTTGCATTTGGCCTCCATATGCCCGCAGCATATATGACCTCAGTTGGCCTAAAAGTCGATGCTTCTGTCCCCTGAGGCAAAGAGAGGCAGAGCAGTACACTGCCAAGGTACCTGGAAGACAGCGCCACATTCACAGCTTCTCAGTGCGCCAACACAAACGGTCACCTCTATTTTCTCTTTGTCTTACATTCAGAACTCATCTTGGCCACTGTTTGAGGCATTTTGCAAGGTAAGATTACACAAAGATTCACACAGGAAAACAAAAGAAAGACGAGGAGAAATAAAAGAAAAACCATTCCACCCTAAAAGGTATATTTAACACTGAACAGCCTTGACTCGAGATGAATCATATACTAAAAGAAATACCAGCCACCATTCTACCTGATCTGTGTACTGTTTTCTCGCCCAAGGCTAAGCGTATGTTTATTAAAGGTATTCATTCACCCATGTAATGGGTAATTTTTTGAACACCCTTTCAATGGCAGGCACAATACTTCAATGGTAAGTATTGCACAATGGTAAATAAGGTCATCCTCTCCCAGCCTGTACTCCATATCCTGGTGAACAGACATTAAGACAATACTCAAGGACATGAGGTAATGTTCTCTGAAGTAGAGAACTGGGCTGCCAAGAGAACAACTAGGGAGCTATGGTGTGACCATGGGGCTAATCCTGTCTGGGTGGTATGAAAGTTTCCCCTGAAAGAACACCGATTAACCTGATTCAGACAATGAAAGTTGGACAGGGAGGAGAGAAAAGGGCAGGGAGTGAGTTTGTGTTGATATTAGCAGGTAGATCTGGGAAGAAATGAAGCAGAGACAGAGTGAACATCATCTGAGATGAAAGTAGCTGTATTTTAAAAAGGGCAGAAATGAGACTGGACATGAGAAATAGAGACATTTCTGAGGTAGAACAGAAGAAGCAAAGGAGAGTAGGGCATCCATTAGAAACAAAAGCAAGAGATACCAGTGTACGGTTGAACTCGTCCAGATATACTTATGCATTAGCAGATGGATACCTTTGCTCCAACTTCCAAATAGCTCTGAACATAAAAGTTCAGCACCTTGGCCAAGGTCACAGTGTCTCTGCTGCACTCTGTCCATTAATCTAATGGTCTCATCTGATGCTCAAGTCAGGATGCTGCTTTAGCTCCAAATTATGTAAAATTAATAACAATTTGAGAGCCAAGCATTGAAGTACACACTGTATATATCTTTCCGTTTGAGTAATAATGTAATTTTGGAACTTCATAATCCCAGTTTCTGAGTTGAGGCAATGTAGGCTGAAAGAAATTCTCTGATGTCTTAATAGATATTAGCCACAATCAGTTCATGTGATGTTTGACAACAGATTTTCAAAATGTTACCATGGGGGTGGGACACAACACAGGCTCTTTCTGCATTTTTTTGCAAATCAACAATTACCTGAATAATAATTTCAACTGAATAAAATAAAATCCATGGTTGGCCCAAAAGCTAATGGTATGACAAGAAGAAAATATGATAACCATCATGCATTATGAATCTTCTTTTATCTTTCCAGAGTTTACTATGTATTCATTCAGGATCTTGGGGCACCAGAGTCTGCAGCAATCAAGAGGGCTCTGGCTGCAGGTACCTGTCTTTTTATGCCTCTGGCTCATAGTAATCAGAAGATTAATTGGATATAACTTCTTACAGACTTGAAAACAGCCCTCGATAGCAATCCTCCATCACATTTTCTAAATAGCAGAATGAAGCTTTCGAATCAGGTCTATGTAACCCCAAATCTCTGGTTCCTATGACGGAACCTGGGACCAAGGTCCTCTCCTTTTGTGGACTATTAAGATGCTCTGGGCCTCCATCTCTGCCAATGACAAAGTCAAACCAGGTGACCTCTGCTTTCATTTCCAGTTTTAATATCTTTCACCTGAAACTGAAATGGTAAAATATGAGCCAAGCACACATGTGACTCTTTATGTTTATTTTCATTTCCCCATTTCTTTCTCTTTTTCCTCGGTCTTTACAGGAGCAGATGAGCTACAGTGTGATTGTGCTCTTTGAAATTCTTTGAGATTCCATCATATACACAACCTATGTGTTCATATACATGTTGTATATGGGCTATGCCCATGATTGTTGCTTGCTGTTGCTGCTATTGTTGTTTTTAGAGAGTCTTTCTATATAGTCCTGGCTGACATGGATGACCTGGAATTCACAGAGATCTGCCTGCCTCTGCCTCCCTAGTACTGGGATTAAAGGCGTGTCCTGCCATGCATAGCCCTGATTATTTCTTGTTAAAGATTTGATGTCAAGTATCTTAAGCCAATTTATTGACTCATAAGTGTCCAGCCATGAATGTTTGTTGAACAATGTCCCTGGAAAGAAAAAAGAGAGACTTTATCTCTTAGCCATTTCTACCCTTTGAACCCTAGATAGTTTATTACATAACATCTCTCACTCTGCTGAGGAGAGTCTCTGACATGTTTAACTTTCACTTGACTCACTGTACTGAGAGCTCTTCCCTCCCCTCTGGTCATCCATTGCTTCTTTAAAGGCCTAGGTGAGCTCACTCTCCACCTGCTTCATGACATCTGTTCACCGCTTGCTCCCCTACAGCCTTGTCTCTCCACCTCAGCTCACTCCCATAGCATCACACTTATCTCATGTCTGCTCCCCACTGTCTTCTTCTGCCTTCAGCAGCCCCTCACTGGTCCCCGGAACTCTGTCACAGATGAGAAAAAAATAGTTGTTTCTCCTTCTTACCCCAGCTCATTTTCCTTGATATGATACAATTTCCCAGTTTCACCCATTTCATTCATACAAATGAGACTTCATCCTTCCTTGTGGGTGAATAAAACCCTATTGTGGCTTAGCCCCAGTTCTTTGTTTAACCACCTGTCAATGGGCTGCAAGGCTGAGTC
Source organism: Micromys minutus (assembly GCF_963924665.1). Classification (NCBI taxonomy): domain Eukaryota; kingdom Metazoa; phylum Chordata; class Mammalia; order Rodentia; family Muridae; genus Micromys; species Micromys minutus. Next base: position 42,111,841 of record NC_137957.1, on the reverse strand, counting down.
CATTTCTTGACTGTTGTGACCTGTGCTGCAAAGGAAAGGCATAGATTTGCCATTCTGCCCATGGTATGCTGACCTAGGTCTCAGGAGCGGTATACTTAGACCATGTAGCTGTTATGCTTTTGGTGTTTTGAGAAAATCTATTCCAATTTTCATAAGTATTGCACTAAATACATTTATGCCAGCACCTTATAAGAGTTCCACTTCCCATACACCTATTTCAACATTTGCTGTAATCAGCATTAGATTCAAGGTCTCCCAGAAGAGGTTGACAGGTGGACAACCATCTTCCTGAGGGCTCCTCTCTGGATTCAACAAAAAAGTATCTTCCTTGTTTGCCACATTCTCTGTTTTTACCTTTTCAATATCTTTGACAATCTTTCTTTTTCCTACCCATCTATTTAACTGGAATCTTAAGGCCTTTGGCTTAAGTCATTGTTTTTCCTTTCTCCTCCCTCTTTCTTGCTATATCCCATTCCATAATATAAATGCCAAAAATACGTGGGCAATTTTAAACATGCCTCTTGTTTTTGACTATTCCTCTGGCTGCCTATTCAATAATAACATGTGGGTATTAATATAAAGTTTTACAGGGCTTATGTTTTCAGTCCTTTCACCATTTCCAGCTTCTTAGCTCAATAACACAATTCAATAAAAGATTTTACCCTCTGCCCATTAAGATAATCAAGAAACAGGCCCCTGTGTCTATTCATAGTCCCTGTCTGTGAAACCAGCAACATACATCTTGGGTCTCTCCATTTTTCTCTATCCCCACTTATTCCACTCCAGCCCAAGCCACTGACTTTCTTCTGCTGCTATTGTTTCTCCTATGCCTGATACTTTCCCAGGCTATAGAAGTGAGCAAGACAAAGTCTCTGCCACCATGGAGCTTACACACGAGAAGAGGGAAGGGAATGTTAGGCAAAAAAGTAGTCAAAGGGATCATGTCAGACAATGCTAAGAACTATGAAGAGAAGAAAATGGGATAATTAAATGAGCAGTGTCAAGAGGGAAGAAAAGAAATTAGATATTTAATAACGAGACAAGAAGCTAGGGAGATGACTCCATGGTTAAGAGCACTGGCTGCTCTTCCAGAGGTCCTGAGTTCAATTCTCAGCAACCACATATGGCTCACTACCATCTGTAATGAGATCTGATGCCATCTTCTGGTGTGTCTGAAGACTGTATATTAATATACATAAAATAAGTAAATAAATCTTTAAAATTATTAATTATAAAAAATGAGACAGGAATGGAAGGATGTTAAATTTAGAACAGTATTTTCCAATAACCCCAACTTGGCTTTGATAGCAATAAACAACAAGTTTATTTTTAGTTTAATTTTAATTAGAAGAAAATTATCTACTAACTCCAAAATTTTCCCCTTATTCTTTCCCCCTGACTACTAATTCAATATGAACTTCTCACTATATATTTCACAATAAATTCTAGACTCACCCACTTACTCTCAGAAAATTCTATCTCTTCATTATGGTAGAATCATTTACTCAATGGTGACTACTCAAGGCAGTGGTTTCTCCTCATTCAAAATTCTAACCAATTTGAAAGTTCTTTTCTCTGTGTTTGAGGGTGTGGCTCTCATTTGTAACAACAAACGGAGCTTTAGAGCTCACTTCATCGTTCATCTACTTTCTAAGTTACACACTTTTATGACATATTTTTACAGGCTACTTTTTAGATATCGGTAAGGATCCTTATTCTGTTGGATACAAACATGAAGCAATAGTACCAAAAGATTCAGTGGTGGGGGTGTTTTATTATATACCCACTGGGGAACCCACCAGGCACTAAGGGATAGTTCCAATCCAATAGTCACACAGATGGCCCTAATTAAACTAAGTAAGTCACAAGACAGAACCAAAAGTTATGAATTGGAGAGGTACAGGTGGAGAGAGGGAAAGAAGCTAGGAGAGGACAGAGAGAAAAAGGGACCATATGGATTATATAATCTATTACATTATGTAACACTTAAGAAGCTGTCAAAGAATAAACATTAATCAATATGTGTTTAATCAAGCGATGGAAGGAATAAAAAATATTTTCTTACTAAACCTCATAAACACTTTCATGGACTTAGGAAAATCATCATGCTGGTGTGTGTTTAGAGACTGTTCGTTCTTGGCTTGTGTTGACAATACTTTGTTCTCAGAATTATGGCATTGGTGTTGATAAAGATTAAATAACCACAAAGAAACCAAAGATTTATCAGTCTACCAGATACTGTCCTAAATGTAGAGAGTACATTACTTCACTCTTCCACAAATCTGTGGAGCTCGGGCATTTAATACCGCACTATGCTAAAGACAACAGAGTTCCTCTATCACAGTTCTAGTAAGAGATGCCACAGCAAGAACACTGGGAGAAAGTGAGTCATTTTGGAGCTGGTCCATGGAAATAAAAATAATAATGTCTGTTAATGGAAAAAAATGATTAAGACACAAACTTAGGGATCGGCTCTTGGTCCTGTGAAGGCTCAATGCCCTAGTGTAGGGGTATGCCAGGGCGAGGAGGCAGGAGTGGGTAGGTGGATGGGGGAGCACCCTCATAGAAGCAGGGGGAGGGGTAATGAAATAAGGAGTTTTGGGGGTATGAAAAACAGAAAAGGGGATAACATTTGAAATGGAAATAAATAAAATATTCATTTAAAAAAAGACACAAACTTGAGTTATACCACAGTTTGAGTGTCTATGTTCAAAATCCATGCTGGATTTTAAGTCCTGCTATGACACAAGCCTTTAGGAGGTCTTTAGTACGTAGGGTACCTCCATTATGGGTGGAATTGGTAATGTATAAATGAGCTAGAGGAGACAAAAGTAGAGCTTCTGTTCTTCCACATCCCACCACCTGAGCACTCAGCCATGAGACACTATCTCCAAAGCAAAGGTCAAACCCAAGCACACACTGAATTTTCTAGCACCTAGACCTTGACATCCCAGTCTCTGAAACTATAAGAAATTGATTCCTACTATTTATAAATTAGCCACAATAAGGTATTGTGTTATAGAATCACAAAGTGACTAAGACAGATCTTAATAATATCAGACAAAATTGGAAGATCAGCACCATGTTGTGTTTGGAAGTTCTAATTAGAAACATTGTAGTCTTTAAAAAGACAAACTATAAACACTCAGATTTGTGTGTGTGTGTGTGTGTGTGTGTGTGTGTGTGTGTGTGTGTGTGTGTGTGTGCATACATATGTATTCCTTTCATAGGGTGCCCATTGGTGACTCCATTAGAACTGTGGACTCACAAATAAACACACAACTGAAGGCAGGCATACACAAGTGTACACACACACACACACACACACACACACACACACACACACACATTCAGAGAGAAGGCTGGTCTTCCAAAGAAAATAATTGTGACTACAGAGAGAACTTGAGAACTTTCTAAGAGGCTCATGTTTCCAAGCAGCCTTATAAAGATGGAAGAAGGGGTGTATAACAAAGAATGAGATAGAAGAATAGTAATGACTGAAGTGAAGAATATCAAAGAGCCCCAACAAAAGCCAGAAAAGAGCTACTTGTGGAAATGTCACAGATGACAAAGGTTGGGTTGCAGAAATAAAAATGAAAAATGTACAGAGACCACAAAAACTGAATAAAGAATATTGTGACCTTACCTTTTGATAGGAGGTGGATATAGAATTATAGGTTTGCATTTGCCATAATTGTTCATAGTTCTGAGAATAAATGATTACTGAGTGCTCAGTCCTAAACATGGCATCTATAACACCTGCTCCAAGGCCTGTGGATTGTCACAGAAGAAGGGGATAAGAAAGATTAAGGGGGCTAAAAGGGGGTCTTCTGGATCCAACATGGCTCTGAACACAAAAACTGCATAAAAAGAAGAGAAGAGAAGGAAGAAAAGAAGGGGATGGAATAGAGGAAAAGAAGGAGGGAAAGAGGAGAGGAGGGAATACATGAAAGTAGGATGGGAACTAATTAGAAAGAAGGGGTCATCGGGGCAGAAGAGGATAAAGATGGTGATGGGGTGGATATGATCACAATAGATTGCATTAAATTGAGAAAGTGGTTATATATTCTTTAGTGCTACAGTATTAGTATTAAAGAGATATATTTGAATCTGCCCTATAAACTTATCATCAGTATGGACATCATGATATCCTCAAGTTGCTGATTCAGCAGGTGGATGCTGAGATAAATGCACAACTTGTAAAGCTTTTCCCATTGCCCACCTCCCTTCCAATCCACTGGATTCTGAAACAAAGATGACTATCTCACAGAGTGGAGCTCTAGCCAACTATGTTCTAAGCATGCCTAAGAGGCTGTGGCCAAGTCTGAGACATAAGTAAAAGATAGAATGATCTTAGTTTTGTGGGACAGTTAAAGACAAATGCAGAAAATAATTAAAATTCATAGCCTCAAATACTCCTTTGGCCAATCCACGGGTCAGGAAAGCTGACCTACTGTTCCAGTAAATATTACACTGTTACATTAGGAACCATTGAGTGAGTCCCTGTTGAAGAGCTACATATTTTGCCTGGAAAGGAATGATATCATCTCCTAAGAGCTGCTTCTGATGAGTCAGAAGAGGGAGATGCAGTTTGATTTTGCTCCCAATTCCAACCTATACAGCAGCTCAATTGGGAAAGAAAGAGAGGTAAAGAGCATTGAACAAGGAGGAGTCATCCAACCCCAGTTTTCTGCTTCTTCCACCAGTCTACTGAGCAAGTCTCTCACCCTGTGGGGCTCAGGTTCCCTAGCTAAAAAGCAGCAGGCTGCCCCACCTTCCCTGCTTCATGGTGCTTTGAAGGAAGCTCTTCACAATGCTGATCTTATCCATGAATGATGTAATCACACAAGTTTCAGGGTCAAACTTTCTGACACTTAAAAGTCTTTCTAACTCAGTGTCTAACACAATTACCAACTTAGAAGTTCATGCTTCCTCCAAGGCATAATGTTTTGCTGGGTCTTAAAGGCAAAGGCAAGATCCCTGAAGTCATTGCCAATAAAAAGGGTGATTCTCTGTCCACTTAGATTTTGTTGTTGAGTTTTTTTTTTTGTTTGTTTGTTTTTTTGTTTTTAGTTTGAGGTCTTTGTGGATCAAAAACCCAATAAACACACTTAGACACACGACGGGTGAGGAGATGCCATGTCACTGCCAAATGTTAGGAAGATTCCGTGTAAGTAGACGTATGTACTAGAGAGTGCATTCAAATCACCTGTATTTCCTATGTAGATCGGAATCTGTATCTCTATGAAGATCAGTGTGAGGGGTTGGAGGGATGGCTCAGTGGTTGAGAGCACTGGCTGCTCTTGCAGAGAACCTAGGTTCACACTGATATGGTGGCTCGCAACCATCTGTAATGCCAGTTTGAGGAGGTACAGTGCCCTCTTGTAAATGCTGTGGGCACCAGGCACTCATGTGGTACATATATGTGCATATGGTACACATCATTGCAGGCAGGTACAACACCCATTGACATTAAATTAATTTAAAATGTAAAAAAGTAGCAATGAGAATAGTCTGTGTAAGGTATCACTTAGACTTCAGAAAGGACCAGTACACATTTTATACAAGTCCACATTTTCTAATAATCTGTTAGATGTTTTAGTGCTTCCAGCAGAAAATGGAATCTGTTTCTTTGCCACAAATGTCGGCAATGAACAACATCTGCATCCCTCAGCTTTAAGTTCTACTAGAAATCAATCTTTTAAATGCTCGTTTGTCATAAATATCGAGCAAGAAAATTTCAAACAAGCAGAAACTCCTAAATTTTAAACCTTATTTCATTAAGTAACGACTAACACCAATTATAACCCATTATTATGTGTATTAAAAATAAAACTATTTAAAGTATGAGATAATTCGATCCCACTTATTTTTTTTTACTTAAGCTTTCTTGAAAATCACTTTTTATTAATTATTTTATTTACTCACATCCTAAATGTTGCTTCAACTCCAGATCTCCCCTCACAGAGTTCTCTACCCCATCACCCCTCCTCTTCACCTCTGAGAGGGTGCTCCACCCTAGAGCATGCGCCCTTCCATGGGCCTCAAGTCTCTGTAGAATTAGGAGCATTCTCTCCCACTGAGGCCAGACAAGGCAGTCCTCTGCTACATATGTGCCATGAACCAGCCCTTGTGGTTGATGGCTTAGTTTTCGGGAGCTCCCAGAGCTCCGAAAGAAGAAAAGTCTATCAATCTCAATTCTCCTAAGAGTTTTAGACTTAGCTTCTACCTTTTGACCTGATGACTCAACCACAGGAACCTCACTAGCCCCTCAAGATCTACTTGAGAAATTCAGAGAGCCTTCTCTCCCTCTTGCCTCCCTATACCCAGCTCACACAGTATATTTAAAGTGCCATTAGCTGATTATCAAGGTTACTCTCTGAAATTTGGGTGCTATTTCCTTTTTCTATACTTTTCCAACTGAACTCTCTTAGAAGCATTCCCCATTATAATGCCTTTCCTTTCCTACAAGTTCTCTAAAATATTCTGTACCACAGTCCTTATCACATTGAATGATAGTGTCTTCTCTCTGAAGTGAAAGTTTAACACTTCATATTATATTCATACTGTGCATTCCCAAAACCCCTAAGAAAAATTCTGATTCAAAACATTTTATTCAAACAGCTCAGTAAGCTTCTGTGTCCATTAAAACCTTAGCAGGTCTTTAAAATACTAAACAGATCAATAATTTTATCTGCTCTGGGTGTACACATCAAGAGATGGACTACAGGGTAAGCAAGAAATATATGTGAAGGTTACTGACTCCAATAACTACTGCTTCTGTGCACAATATTATGAGAAATGAATTTGCTTTTTTTTCCTGGCATTGTCCCATTTTCTACCTGATAAATGGTGGCCTCGGGCACTGCGCCTGCTGTCACTAATCGAAACATGTTTTCCTACATTCAGCTTCAGTTGTTTTGTTGATTCATGTAGCACCTTGTTTAATTAAATAATGTAAGCACTGACGGAACCAAGTCTCTACTAGGAAATTCAAGAGGGCATTGTGGAAGGAGCCAGTCAGTGCTGGGGAAAACCAAGGGGCTAAGTACAGGCAGCACCAGTTGAAATAGGAAAAACTCATATTATTATCCTCATTGATAGCTGCCTGTAGACATATGGAGGTGCAGGTATAGTTTACATGTGGGTATTCCCTGATATGCTGTAGTGAAAAACTAGACCAGTAAGTAAAACAACTTAACACAAGTAAAGCCAATTAATCATGTCTCCAAATTGCAGGTAACGATCAGCTCCCTTGACTTTACTAATCATGCAACTAATACACACATTAGGTGTGCCTCTCCAGTATCTCGACAGTCTCATTTGTATTCGAGACTTTATAACATTAAAGCAACGATGCCGGAAACAGGGAAGGTACTAAGGAGAAAATATAGACATTCAGATCTGAATTTTTGCATCCCTGTGGCTCTTCTAACTTTCTTAGACTCTTTAAGCCTTCTCAGTATGGTTAAGAAAATACTCAGTTCTTCTCTATACACTGTGTTGATTTAAATTATTGCCAGTCACCCGAGGTGGATTCAAAATATATAGACAAAGGGCACTTGCCAGATACCCCACGAGACACCCAGGATGCAAATAAGTAAGACACATCCTTCCTTGGTGATAACTCATGGGCAAGCCAAGATCTAGCCAGGTCTGCCCTGCTGCCCCGGAGCCTCTGCTCCATGTCAGAGTTTGGTAGTTGCAGCAATGTACTGAAGGATATCCTTAATCATTTGAGTTTCCTATTAGACCAAGACCTCTGATGCAGAGGCTGCAGTATGTTTGTGAATTATCTCCATGATCTGGTTCTTTCTCTTTTTTAGCAATGTTATTTCTTTCAAATGTTATCCCTTTTCCAGATTCCCCTCCATATCCCTATCCCATCCCCTCTACCCCCTGCTTCTATGAGGGTGTTCACCCACACAACCCCTCCCACTTTCTCACCCTGACATTCCCCTATACTGGGCATCAAGTCTTGGCAGGACCAAGGGCTTCTCCTCCCATTGATGCCCAACAAGGCCATCCTCTGCTACATGTGCAGCTGGAGCCATGGGCCCATCCATGTGTACTCTTTGGATAATGGTTGAATCCCTGGGAGCTCTGGTTGGTTGATATTGTTGTTCTTATGGGGTTGCAACCCTCTTCAGCTCCTTTAATTCTTTATCTAACTCCTCATTAAGGACCCCATTCTCAGTTTTATGGTTGGCTGTGAGCATCTGCCTCTGTATTTGTCATTTTCTAGCAGAGCCTCTCAGGAGATAGCTATATCAGGCTCCTGTCAGCATGCACTTCTTGGCATCAGCGATATTCTTTGGGTTTGGTAACTGCATATGGGCTGGATCCCCAGGTGGGGCAGTCTTTGGATGACATTTCCTTCAGTTTCTGCACCATGTTTTGTCTCCCTATTTCCTCCTCTGTGAGAATATTCTTCTTCTAAGAAGGCCTGAAGCATCTGTACTTTGGTCATCCTTCCTCTTGAGCTTCATGTGGTCTGTGAATGGTATCTTGGGTATTCCGAGCTTTGGGGCTAATATCCGCTTATCAGTGAGTGCATACCATGGGTGCTTGTGTGTGTGTCTCTGTGTGTGTGTGTGTGTGTGTGTGTGTGTGTGTGTTGTTCCAAGAATACAGAAGCATTCATATGCCTACAAACACATATACAGTCTTAATTAGATACTGGTACATGTATAATAATGAATTAATAAATATCTGATGGATGAAGTATAAGGACACCAAAATTAGCGTAATGTGTGTTCTCAAAATTAATGGGTTGAAAGACAAAATTGATGGGTAGTAATTTGAGTGATCATCAACATCTCTTCTTCATTCTATCAGTATTCCAGCTTCCTTTGAAGGCTTCTGTCTCTGGTCTATGGGGCTGGTAAGCAAGGTGCTAGGGTAGTTAAAGGGAAGACCCTTTCACTCACTGCCTTGGTATGGTTGATTCTGTCCATTTTGTCTCTCTTCCTATTTATAGCTTGAGCAACAGCAGAAGCAACAACTTGAGATCCATCTTAGCAGAAGCTCATTCATCAGAAGCCCATGCTGGGACTATTCATCAGCTTCCATGTTCCTCACAGAGCCAGACTGCCTCAGGTCCTTTCCATGTCCAGTCCTGCTCCTCTGGCTTTCTGGAGTTTCTGATGACTCATAAATGACCAATCACCTCCCACTAATTCTCGGTTTATGCTCCAGTCAAGCAAACCCATTTATGTTATTTATCTGTCCCAGATCCTGGTATTACAACAGGGAGAAGAAAGTAATTCTGAACAATAATTATGAAGTGGTAACTAAGTTTACTTGTCTGAGAAGAGGATGTGATGTCCACAGGCTCCAAGAGTTGTCATCAGCTCTTGTCTTCAGATACTGGACAGGATGATATGGATGTGTAAGAGTAAGGCACCAGGGCAAGGAGTATAAAACAAGTACTTTAAAATCCCACACTGTAGTTGGGTCCTCTGCGGGACATCTTCTTCGAGTTACTATGACAAGCTAGACAGTGGGAAACTTAGAATCAGACAAGATGAAAAATGGTTTCAAGGATTCTATGGAAGATTTAGAATGATCAAATGAAGAACACAGGAACAATACAGGTGGAGAGCCTTGAATAAAACCCAAGACTGAGTCAGCATTGGTGGAGAGTAGAGCATCTTACAGTCAATGCTCAGGCTGTGACTGCTCATCTCTAACTGTGCTTCAGAAAAGAAAGGAAAGATAGAAATACACATCTTGTAAGAAACACTAATTTGAATATGAAACTTTGAGTATATATACACACCCCAAGTAGATTTATATGTGTGTGTATTAAATGTAATATCATTTGCATATTGATTGCCCTTTCACAGAATAGTGTATCATTACATGTTGAGGCAATGTGTTAAATATAAGAGTAATTATTTTTTGGCTTTTTGTTTCTCAATTACTTAAAGCAAAAGGTAGATTTGTCACTCTAAATCGTATTTTCAATTTTTATAAATCTTTCTGGGTTTTTAACATTAAATTGTTAATGAACTGTATAATCCTCTTTCCTAGAGTCTTCTGGTCTTCATAAAGAAATGAGAAAGGAACTGGGTGGCAATGCCCTGTGGTCAGGAGCACTTGCTATGAAAGCATGCAGACCTGAATTGGAATCTTTAACACCTACAGCAGAAGGCTGACTGTGGCTGTGGCCTGTAACCTACACAACGGAAGATGGACACAGGCAGATCCTGGGAGCTTTTTTCTTGGTAGTAGACACCATCCCACAAAACTAAAGCAGACACAGCTAAGAAAGATGCTTGGCGTTCTATTCTGGTCTCAGAATACTTGCGCAAGTGTGCACACTTTAAAAATGTGCGTCTACCATATACACGCAAGCACATTTTGCCACCCTCCTGGCCTGCACATATGTGTGTGCAAGTGTGTACATCTGCATACCTGTGCAAATTCACCCCATACACAGACACACTTTTTATAAAAGAAAGTAAATGCCAAGTCATCTTAAGATTTGTTTTTATGTTACTTGATTAGAGGAACCCATGATAGACAATATGCTATTGTCTAAAAATAGATAGATAGAAAGTCTAAAGGTGAATTGCTCATAAAAGTGTCTAAATATTCACTTAGCTTGTGTTGCAAGTGTTAATAAATGAATCCTTCCTATACTGGAGGGGAGTGAGATGGGTCTGAATGAAAGCAATAGCTACTTATTTAAAATGGAGTCCTTAAGTGGGAATAGCTCAAATTGGACCCAGAAATTCACTTCTGTTTTGTTGAGATGCAACTGTTTTAAAGAATCTTGAAAGATGAGCAGTTTTGACTAGGGTGGGTGGCTGGCCGAGGCCATTAAGAGCCTAAACAAACAAGCAAGAAGCAGAGCAGAGCAAGAAAACAATTAGCTTGTGTCACTGAACTCACATGTCTGTTCCCAGCATCAACTGCACACAGCAATGGTTACCTGAGCTTCTGAGAAACTGCCAGGTGCAGATTGGCACTTGACATCACTTCCACATGGACTGGGCTGTGGGTTACACAAGAAGACACATTGCCACGCACTGCTAGGTTTCTTGAATAGGCATGTCTAAGAATTTAGCCAGGTTTGACTCTCCGTGACTGACTCCAACACTTCTCCCTGTCCATCATTTGTCAAAGGCAGTTTTAGTCATGGGTTTCATAGAAAGTTTTCTTCCCTTGAACAAGGAGTAAGTTAGGATCTGAGAGGCCTCTGAGGTCCCAGAAATGCAGGGCCGAATAAATCTTCTGGGAAGATGGTAAGTGGATCTGAGAGAATCCCACAGAGGAAAGGAGAGGAAAGTTTCTGTTCCTCAGAAGCTGCACTCAGCAGCCAGGCATCCCAGCAGCTGAATAAGCACCTGGACCAGCAGAAACAGGAACAGACTCAGGTTCAGAATACAAAAGTCAAAGCCAAGTGACAGAGAGGCCATCCAGTGCTGCGAAGTACTTGTTTCCTGACACCCAGGACAAGGGGACCCAACTTGGTCACAACCTCATGGAACCACAGTTTCATTCCACTAAATATGTTTGATTTAGAAAGTATGTGCTAAACATCTATGGTCAGCCAGACACAGTGAGACACAACTGTAATCTAGCATCTAGAAAGTAGAGGCAAAAGAATCCAGAGTTCAAGGTCACCTCATGTATAAAATGGGTTCAAAGCCAACTTTGACAGCATGAGATGTTGTCTCAAAACAAAACAACAAAGTCCCCCTGTGTTCCCAATTTCTGATACCTGCTTTCTTTCTGTCAGCTTTCTTACCACGTAACTGGAAGCCAGTGCTAGCAACCCATGCTCTTCCCACCATGTCTCCATTAGTCCCACTAAAGTATAAGTATACTGTACAATAGACACACACACACACACACACACACACACACACACACACACACACACAGGAGAAGGGCTCATTGGGTTCTTTACTCCTGGGACAATCGACTCTACAACACAAAAAGTTAAAGGAGTTAACCAAGAATTACAGTGAATTCCATCAGAGAAAACCTTTCTCTTAAAGGCAAAGTGTTTAGGCACCTCCTAGAAGCCTGGTAAACAAGCATCAACATAAACAAAAAGCCTTAGGTAAGACACCAGGAACCAGGGGGAAAGTGGCTAAGCGTCACTCATGTGAGATGTTTGTAACAACCTGGAGAAGTCATCCTATGCAGCCTGACAGCTTTTAAAATGTCACAATGTTTTCTACCAAGTGCTTTAGTCAACACCATAGGGTCCTTAAACACTTCTAAAGATCAGTTCAAAATGGCATATTCAGACATCGTAGAGTTCTTCGTACAAAGACATTGTAACAAAACAAGTACTACACACACGAAAATTTAAAACATACCATACACTTACACTAGACCCCATGAGATGGAAATTATTTTTATGGTAGTCTTGAGATGTAGGTCAAACTATCTTCCACAGGAGACAGACTTCTACATAATATCTAGAAAGGCATGTGGCACACCGATTGGAAGAGGAAAAAGTCAACTCTTTAAAAAAATCTATATACTATGTGATCATTGTGGATAATTAAGCTTAATGTGAATTCAGTGCAGCAGTAAATGAGTAGAAATCAGATTCTTTGCAGTGGATTGTGAGTGTTCTTGAGTAGATTGGGAGACATGGGGCACATTATCTATGGTGACTGAGAAGTCCCTGGAATGAGATCACTGTTTGAGCAGAAAGGATGCCATAGGACCCGAGACCAAGATGGAGAGGCTGGGAGGTCACAGCATTGTCATCATGGCAGCCCCTGGGGCAGTTCATCTGCTATAAGGGAGGAGCTCAACAGCAAAAGGGCAGGGAAAGATCTTACCCAGGCAAAAGAAAGGTGTGCTGAACTCACGTAGGAGACTCAGTCTCGGTTCATTCCAGGGGGCATGTAGAATACTCAAGCAGAAAAATCCAATGGACTCCTACGTGTTGTCTAAAGCACTGTGAACATGATGCATCTGCTTGGCTAAAGCAGAATTGTCTGCAGTTAATCCTCAGTTTCCCCCTGCTGCAGACTTCTTGACACTTTATAAAAGGAAGTAGACTTTTATAAAAGGAAGAATGACTTCCCACGTCACTTTGGAACCCTTAGTAAATATCCTCTACATGAACAGTAACATGTGTTGTTTCAGAAATGGGATCTGACAGGTGAAGGAAGCAGCCAACGGCTCTGCAATGAGAAACACCTTGCAATGCAGACTGATTTAAATGTTTATGAAGTGGAGTTGGAGAGAAAATGGTCCAACAGATAGAACTGTTGGCAGCACAAGCACAAAGGCCTGAGTTCAAATCCCCAGTACCCATGTAAAAACCCAGGTATAGACACATGAACACCTGCAACCGAAGCACTGTGGGTATGGAGACAGGAGGATTGAACTCCTAGAATTTCATAGGTCTGCTAGCTCCAGGGCTGGTAAGAGACCCTGTCTCAGGATACTGAGGCAAGGAGTGAAATCTCATTTCTTCTTTGGGCTTTGCCATGTACATGTGACAGGAGAATTCACAAGCATGTGCACATAATTACAAACACACACACACATACACATCATAAAAATAAAGATTTGAGAGTGCTTAGATGTACATACTGTCACACACTTCTATATAATGTCACATGATCTGAAAAATGCAACACTACATTTTATGGCCAAGAGCCATCCAGCAAATTAATGAACTTGCCTAATATTACACATTGTCCTTAACTCAACTCTTAAAATGTAAAACCATCACCATTCTTAACAATAATGTAGCTTCGCACACAGACAGTAAGATGCACACGCTCTGAAGTATAGAGATGATGCTAGAGGTCTAGGGCCTCAGCCTAGCTGAGAAGTTATTGGTAGCTTCAGAGGTGAAGCGAGTAATTTTTCCAGGGTTGTAGCCACTGGTAAGTTTTCTATGGTCAACCCAGCACCCCATGCCCATGCACATGCTAGGAACCCTAATTAAACTCAGTGGGTTACTAGAAAACAAAACCGGCCTGAAAGTTAGTAGAAGACGTGTGAAGAAAAAGAAGGATTTCCGAGGGGAGGATAAAACAGAAGGGAAGAGAAATTCAAAATATGTTATACATGTATATGAAATTGCTAAGGTTATTTTTATAAAGGAGAGAAAATATTTTGGAAGGGCAGATAGTTTTACATACCATGGACTAATTTTTATAAATTATTATATATTATACTTAATACTTGAGCTGGGAGTCAAGTGATAGTAAGTATATATACATACACACATATGTATATACACAGTATACACATATATAAATGTATATATACAGGAATAGCTTTATGGAATAGTAATTATTATACTCATTGAATGCATAAGGAAACAAAAGGCTAAAAATCAGTTATTTGCAGTTACTCACCTAAGAAATAACCAAGTTTAATTTTAAATCAAGTTCCACAGCACCAAATAACCTCACTTTAATTACTGTAACAACATTATTTGTTACATTTGGTCCATTACTTCCACCAAGTAATATATTTTACGAAAACAAGCTATGCGTGCTATGAATATTTTGTCGTAACTAAAAATGACCAAAGTTTAAACTAAGTGTCTCACAAGCTGCCGGAGGAGAGAACAAGCTGTACCTTTCCAGCTCCATTTCCTACCCCTTGTCCTTTTCTCCTCTCTTTCAGTGCTCACTGTGGATGCTGAGTTTCCCATTACCTTTACCACAATCACATATAAATAACATAAGGGGTGAGTTGGTACTACATGTGTTTTTTTTTTTTTTTTCCTAACTAAAACAGCATGAAACTAAAAACCGGACAGAACAAGAGACCATCTGCATATGCATGAGCCATTTTGAAAATCGTCTTTCTAAAACCTCTCTAACACACACACTGGCTGGTTCACCTCAACCTTCTATACTTTCAGGAGAGTGGAGAGATTCTAAATAATAGGGAAAGTGATAGAAATATCCAGCACCTGGTCCTCCCAACGTGAGTCACTGCCCTTTGGCAAATGGATGACATCATCTGGGACTAAAGGTGGAGAACCAAATATATCCATAATCCATTGATCACGAAATAGAAGGGTAGGGGTGGTAGAAATACTAGACAAATGAATACTTCACCAAAATGCAAAAAGTAATATAAGGAAATGCTCAGAAGGAAGTTAGATTAGACATCTTGCCCTGACCAACGTGCCCAATTCTACTCTGAAATGAATGTTTAGCACCCCCTAGTGGCTGGCGCAGTTTATCGAATCATCTATCATAAGCCTGTTTACAAATCCTGTTTTCTGAACCCACTTGCAATGACTTGAGGCAGACACCCCTCTCTTAGCTCAACACCACTAGAAGCCTTCAGCTCCACTGGGACGCACATGTGTTATAAATTTGGGCTGGACAACAAAAACAAGAATGGGATAGGGAACCTTGCTTCCTCTAGAACATCTGCATCTACAAAGGCCAAAGTATGCTCTGTTTTGTATTAGATCCTCACCATAAGTCATATAGTGCTAAATCATTTCCATTTTCTAAGGAGCAATAATCTAATAGACATATCATCAAATATCAGAATGGTGTTCTCCCCAAATTATTCACTGGTGAATATGATTTTATTCATTCTGCAAGTTAATAAATAACTAATAAGGTCCTACTATGTGCCAAAAATTACTCCACACATAAGAACACATAAAATACAGTCAGTTTAAACAGTTTTTCCAGATTACAGACGTGTTAATGGTAAAACAAAAAGTGGTGTAGACAAAACTACATGCTACAAGAAACCAGGGAGAATATTAGTGAGACTGTCTTTGATTAAAGCCATCAAGAACGTGTAGAAACGATCCTTGTAGATACTGATGGTGCAATCCCTTTGGACAGGTATAAAGTTTCCACAGCAAGATCATATATATTGTTGTGTTCTGGAATCACCAAAATGGTCTGTGGTTGGAATGAAGTGTCACAGAGCAAGAGGGGGACATAAGCTCAGTATAGACATCCATGCCACTTAAGTTGCTGTGTCGGGACCTTGGCTTCTATTGAAGCAGCAAGCCACCCCAAATTTCTAAACAGTGGAAACCATGGCTGCACTCATACTTCTCTGGGGCACTATGTGCTCATTAAACTTTGAAAAGACAAGAATAGAAAAGATGGTCACCTGCAAGAGGAGGGTCCTAGAAAGGTGATAAATATTGATCCAATTCTGAATACATTTTAAGGGTAGAATCAATATATGTAGAACATGAGGAAATGATTATATCAAGGATTCACTGAGTAACTAATAAAACTGTGCCCATTTCCTGGGCACACACTACTGAGTCTTATGGGTGGATTTTTTTTTTTTTTATTTTGGAAGTTTTTTTTGGGTTTTTTTTGTTTTTTTTTTTTTTTTTTTTTTTTTTTTTTTTTTTTGTCTTATCAGGTTTTTGCTTGTTTGACCTTCACTTTTATTTTTTTGTGAGGGATTTTTGAGAAAGAGAAAGAGATCATAAAATTGGGTAGGTAGGAAGATAAGAGAAGATCTTGGAAGGAGGAGTTGGGGGAAGAGGAAAAGCATAATCAGAATATGTTGTGTTAAGAGTTAAATGAAAGGTTGGGTGTGGTGGTGCACACCTTTAATCCCAATAGATAAGAGGCACAGCATGATCTCAGTGAGTTAAAGGCCAGCCTGATCTACACCAAGAGTGTCTCAATAACCAAGGCAGCACAGAGAGACTATGTTTCAAAAAATAATTAATTGATTGAAAATGTCTTTTTTGAAATAAACAAAACAAAGAAAGAGGGCCATAATAGGTGACCCAGTTGAAGTTGCAAAGAGAAATAAAAAAAAAAAAAATAAATATATATATGTGTGTGTGTGTGTGTGTGTGTCAATGCATATATGCTTACATTTCTCAAAGAAATGATTTAATTTTCAGTGGCATTGCCATTAACTGAAATGCAAAGACTGCAGGGAGATGTGATGGAGAGAAACAAGAGAGACTCAGTTTCAGCCAAGCTAAGTTTTGGGACCTCTACTGAGCTTCTATCCTTAAAAGTTCTAATAATAATAAATGTTCTGGATAGATTCTTAGCAATACTAGCACAGTGTTAGGGTTGAGAATAGTGTGCTATAGTTAGAAGAAAGAAATTATCTCTACAAATTTCCATCCAAACACCAGGCCCCTGATACACTTCTGTACCGTGGACAGCGCCCTGCACAGTGGATGCCAAGTAGAAACAGAACAGATCCGTAAATAAGATCGGTTGAGCGCCATACATCAATGGTAATGGCTGTTTCCGGGTTTCTGTAGACATTGCTTAAGCTGTATCTATCAAAACATCATTATATCGAATGAATGAGTGCTGTGATCTTTCTGTGAGTAAACACCGTTTTCCTTGTATTTTTCTCTCTCAATTACACTTTCAAAAATATTTATACTTCTGACTTTAAACATACATTTTAGAAAATATGCCTATATATATTCCTACACTGCTGTCTCTCGAGCTGTTTTTCATATTCCGATTCAGAATTTTACTTTGCTACACATTATTTTGTTATACAAATTGCCAAACTAAGCTATGCCCATTAAAACCTGGAATATCAACCATGACAGAGCTGAAGATAGCATATCTAACCCACCCATCGCCAAAGCTTGGCTAAGTCACAAATGCTTAGGTCCACTGGCTAATTACTGATTAGTTCAAATATCTTGCTGATATTTACCCCCAGGCTTTGATGAGAGCTACTATAATAAAATAGTTGGTATAATTTAACTGTTTTCTGCAATTTAAAAAATAATAACAAAAATAATAGCTGAACATATTGGGACCATATTTGAAATGCTCAGTTATCACATGAAGATAAGGACCTGAGAGTCACACCTGACATTTCAAGGAGCTAAAAGCAAATGCAGGCATGTCTTACGTCATTTGCTAAATGAAATGACTGTTAAGTATATGGTAACATATCAATGCCCACAATTCCACAATGCTCCCATTTCCACAAAGGGTAAGACGTTCATTGCTAAAGTCCTACTAAGGGCCTAATTATCTCTTGGGTTCTTCTTAGAACTTAGTTCTTCTGTCTTAGCTATCATGACAATGCTGTTTAGTTCTTGAGCTGCATATGACTGGTTATCTGGATGGTATAGAGTTGCCTCAATGCCATTTGGGAATTCTGAGGTATCATTTACTATTTCTTCCAAATTACACATGTATATTTCACAGTAGTTAAAGAATCAAATCAAATCAATAAAGATTCTGGCATAGCCAGGACCGCAGGTAGTCTTCAATGAGCATAGGCTTACCAGATAACAATAATGATAATAATAATAATAATAATAATAATAATAATAATAATAATAATAATAATAATAACCTAGATGGCCAAACTGACCCATTGTTTTTTTAGAGGCTATGCAGAATATGCAGGCAGTTGAGACATACTCTCCTCTAGCTGAGAGTGATACCAGTGAAGTGAATTTGATAATACAAAGTAAAAATAATAATAATAATAATTTATGGTATAAAAAATCATATGAAAACACAATGTTTTGTATGAACCAGATTTGATTAATAAAGATCTTCAACAGAAATATACAGATAATTAGCAAAAGAATACTTTCACTTCTTATGACATTAAAAGTCTTTTTGAGAGCTGGGGAAATATTTCAGTATGTAACTTGCTTGAGTTTGAGCACCAGAAAGGCCAGGCATAGTTTGAAAATAAAGACAGGAAGCTCTCTGGGACTTGCTGGTCAGCTACCTTGGCTTAGTTGCTGAACTACAGGCCAATGAGAGACCTTGACTCAATACAAGGTAGATGATCATCTTAAGGAATTACATTCACATGTAAACACACACACACACACACACACACACACGTAACCACACATACAAATGTGCATTCCTCCCAAAGTCCTTTTAAAAGCAAATATCAACAAACACATCTTAAAATAAAAGAATGAACAAATACAAAAATTGCTTTATTTCTCCATGAATCTACTTAATCTGCCAGTATTTGAATCAAAACAAATTATATGCATGGAGGTTTCTATGACAACTTAGTTTTCTGGTCCATGAAGTGATTTCCTCTGTGAAGAAAACATTCAGAGCTTCGGTTACTTCATTGATAAGATCTTCCCCAGTAGTTGCCAATGTTGCTTTATGTAACATTTGAATGTTTAGGATAATTTATCCCCATCTGTGATAAGTTGGCATTATCCAGAATTGCATTTCTGCAGAATACCAGCTAACATGATACTATTTGCGAGTCCAAGTTAGTTTGTGCCTATTTGAAGAAAACGTATTTAGAAAAATACACAAATATACGAATGAAAACTAAATAGAATTTCTAGTTAGAATTTTGTATAAAATTTGTAATACTGGTTTGATCTTCCTTTTCTACTGTGACTTGTTCAACTTCCTAACAAAACTTAAGGATCTTGGAGTTGGTGAGTTTATTAGTTGCTGGGCCACTGCTGTGGGAAAAGCAGCACACAGGAGCATAGGTCTATCTGGAGCTCGAGGACACGGTGCATCATGGGAAAGAATATATGGCAGCTGAAGTTTAATGCAGTCTGTTACATCATTCACGGTAAAGAAGAGGAGTGGGGCATGTTTGTGCATTCCTTGCTTTCTGTTTTTATTCAGTCCCAGGCCCCAGCTCACAAAATGATGGTACCCACAGGTAAGGGGGGGGTCTTCCCCTCTCAGCCTCACATCTGACCAAAATGTTATTTCCCAACCATGCCCAAAGGCTAATCTAGTCCACATGATCCTTCACACACTTGAGGAGAAGGAGAAGATTACCTCCCAGGTAATCCTTTCAACGTGAAAATATTGACAGCAATAGGAATTTTTAATAAGCCTCATTCATTTGTTATTTCATTCATGGAATGTCTCTTGAAGCCTTATTTTGCAGAACAGGGCTTATAGATAGATAGATAGATAGATTAGATAGATAGATAGATAGATAGATAGATAGATAGATAGATAGATAGATAGATGATAGGTAGATAGATGATAGATAGATGATAGATAGATAGATAGATAGATAGATAGATAGATAGATGAATTGATATATATATCTATATATATATATATATATATATATATATAGAGAGAGAGAGAGAGAGAGAGAGAGAGAGAGAGAGAGAGAGAGAAAGATTGATTAATGAGGATCTTGAAATTTGGGCAGTCCTCTTCATAGTACACTCTCATTCCAGAGGCTCAAAAGTTTCCATGTGTACCTGGCAACCCAGTGGTTAAGAGCACTGGCTGCTCCTCCTTGTTCTATTCCCAGCATCCACATGACAGTCCACAACCATCTGTAATTCTGGTCTCAGAGGATCTGATACCTTCCTTTTGCCTCCTCAAGCATCAGGCATACATGTGGTGCACAAACATATACATGGACAAAATACATATACATATAAAATAACAATTAAAAAATGAAAAGTACCCAAATGGGGTCTATGGAATTAGCCAACCTCTGGTAGAGCATGTATGAGACATGCTATACAACAAAAAAACATGGTACAACACAAACTCCCAGTTATGAAGAATAAGTTGAAAATAATCTCATATGTTCTTTATGATAATGTTATTTTTCAACTTTTCATCTGTTTGCTGGTACTCAGAAAAATATTGAAGAATATTAAAAGAAACTATCTTTCAATGGTATTTTTCATAACTAAATTTATAACATCTGCATTCCTATTGTCTAACTGGTAGGCTACTGTTTGAAAAATCCAGTTACTGTTCTATATGCAAACTGTTCTACTACAGTCCATGTTTATGTAAGCTGTAACTGCTTAGCAGGTCATCAAATACACAGTGTGCGTGCACAATAGCGCATTCTGCAAGACGATTGTGCTGCAATGGTTTCCTGTGGAGTCATTTCCAACTACAGAACAACTATAGCTCTTAGATCTAAAAATCCCTAAGAGACTGCAGTTCCATCCTAAGCAGCTAATGGGTGGCAAATGTAGAAGAAAATGTATGCAAAAATAAACTGTATTGACTTGTGAGAAATTTTTAACTAGCTTTAAAGTGGTTTCCCATATAATTGTTTGAAAACACTTTGTGACCTCTGTTTCTAGCCTAGGAAGATATCATTAAGTCTTTTCCACATTCCCATAGCTCCATATACATAAAAAGAAAAGACACAGAATGTGCCCCAACCCTTTTATAAACACGGATCAAAGGAAAAATGCGGGTCTGGGAAAGGAGCAGACATTTTGGTGTTTGAATGACAAGAACAGTTGCCTTTCATCTTCATGTGAAATAAATTAATCCACTTATTTCTTTTGGTAATCTAATTATAGGTGACCTTCTGCTTTTGATATAGAATTGGAGCCTGGCTTATTATAAAATTTGCCACATATGTAAATTAACTTAAATTATAAAACAAGTTATTCAACTGGAAATCGACTGATGTGTTATATAGTAAAAATTTACATTTCCATGCTTTTGATAAACCTTTTTTATAATGAGAACCAGGTAACTCGGGTGACATTGAGTATAGGCAGAATTACCATGCAGTCTCTGTGCTATTGCAAGCCACCTGTAAAAGTCTATGATTTTAAAAAAAATAACATTTGAATAGGAAAAATAGAATTGAGTTTTGTTAGTGATAGTGTTGTTGGTACAAATAAAGAGAAGGAAATGAAAACACAGAGCAGCAGAATGTAGTGAACAAGATCTGCAGAGGTTGAGATAGAGAAAATTCTGCAACTCGAGGAAAAGAAGCTCAAGAAACCCCAACAAACCACAGAGAGAATGGGTAGGAGGGAACACCTGAAACACTTTGCCAAGCCCTGCTGGAAGTTCAAGTTTCTTTTCCCGCTTGAGCCTTCTTCACCTGGATCTGGCCTATCAAGCTATAAATTATGACTGATTAGATTCAAAGCTCAGGTCTGTTCCACTTCCCCGTAGCTGGAGTGGTATTCTTTCTTTCCTCACTTCCCTCTCCTAACTATTGTTTTTTGACTACTGCATTAGAGATGCTTCATCATGTCTCTGTCTTGGTGTGTGTGTGTATGTGTGTGTATGTGCATGAGTGAGTACACATATACCTATGTGTGTATATTTGTATGTGTGCATGAATTTGCATGTGCATGTGTGTACATGTATGGTGTACCTGCATATGTGTACATGTGTTCATACGTGTGTGCATATGTTTGTATGTTTATATGTGTGTATACATATATGTGTATATGTGTGCATGTGTGCATGCATTATGTTTTTGTGTGCCTGGATGTGTGTGCATGTATGTGTATTTGTTTGTGTGCATGTGTGTGTGACTGTATATGCATGTATGTGCATATAAACCCATAGGAGGGCTCTTGCTAAATCTCAAGACAAAGACTTTCTGTCATGTGTACACTGCTAGGTGTGAACTTTCTCCACATCTAAGACATAGTGAGATAAAACACTTGGGTTGGGACTTTGAGAAAAGAAGAAAAATATAGCAGTTACATGCAAACTAGGCATCCAGAGTGGCTAAATTCCCTTTTAATCCAATCTGGAAAACTTTGTGGCTCAGCACAGAAGGAAGCAGAGGCCTAGGAATGCAGTGAAAAAATATTTATTTGCTTTGTTTTTGTTTAGGCATTCAAAAGATTCACATTTTTGGAGGTTTTTTTCATATTTCTTTTCTATTGTTTCATCATACCCACAGATCAAGACAGGATCCTACTGGGTGAGTGTGGGTAGGGTTTATGCAACAAAACACTTGAGAATACATGAAATGTTTTGCCATCAAAAACTCGGGGCACTGATGAAGGTGAGGGGAAATGAACAGTTCATTCAGTGAGGATGGACTTTCAGTGCCATTGGGGATCTCATCAAAATTCAACACGTTCTTCTTGACTAACCAATAGCATTTGTAAGTATTAATAGTGACCAGTGTAACTCCTATGTGCAAAGGTACACAGATGTGC
This sequence comes from Micromys minutus, assembly GCF_963924665.1. Classification (NCBI taxonomy): domain Eukaryota; kingdom Metazoa; phylum Chordata; class Mammalia; order Rodentia; family Muridae; genus Micromys; species Micromys minutus. The sequence continues at coordinate 42,088,977 of NC_137957.1, read as the reverse complement.
ATGGTCACTGCTCATATCTGTGAAATAATTGAAAAGGTTTTCTTTTTACAATAGAAGGCTCACATACACTGCAATGTAGTTACAACATTGCTGGAAACAGTAAGGAAGTCATATATCTTTCCTAGGACAGCCCTAGGACATGTCGTATGGCAAATCCATTGGACAAACAAATTAAATCACTATATATATAATTCGTGTGATGCTGGCCCCATCTCCACTCTTTCCTCCGTGTGATCTCCCCAAGAGTGACATTGGGGGTCAGGAAGGCAAACTGGGTCACCTCACTTTCATTCTTCCACGGCATGCTGATATTTTTAACAATAAGCATGGAAAGCTTTTATAGTTTTAAAAATGCAAGCACTATATGTACTGAGCACAGTTAGAAATTTTTCTCTACAAAGCAGCCGAGAGAAAGTAAAGCTTCTCCCAGTGCCCCAGCCACCAACATTTACTGTCGCCGATGGAGCTCATTCTATACATCACAGTTGTTTTATTAGCTCTTGAAAATTTGTTTCTAAGCTTTGATTACCCATTTGATGGCATATTAAGGGACCATATGGCAGCTCACTAGACATGACTACACTGCACAAACCATTTCTATAGATAAAGCAGTTGACAATTACCTCCAGGGGATGCACACATGAATTTAGGAGCCAACCAGAACAATAATGTCCCTTCAGTTCTGACAGCCACCTGCACCTTTATTCAAAAGTCAAATGGCCACAGAAGGACCAAACTAGGTAAATGGGCTGCAAATCTACAGATTCTCTGACTTAGCAACAAAGAAAGGTTAGATACGCAAAAGATGCCCCATGAGTGCAGCATCAATCACTGGGTTTTCATCAGTAATAAGATCAATCAGGGTCAAAATTAAAAGAGCATTGGAACAACTTATTCCTTTATCACCCTCCTCACGAACGTGAAAAAACTTTGATGCTACAACCCGACATTGCAGGCCAACATCCTTTGGGAGACGTTTTTGCTGTTAATCCCCATAGAGGAAGCAGGTCAGAGTCTCAGCATCTGGCAAACGTTTTGCTTACACACCACTTCACTTTGAGGGAGGAAATGCTAACAGACAGAGTAATAGAGAGAGCATGGCGTAACGCTACTGACGGCTCTGCAGCACTCAATTTCCTTCAATGTGGTGAGTTAGAGATACACTTACTGACTCAAATCTTTCTCAATTATGAGACACGTGTTTGGGTTTTCTTGAGACAGTAATACCTCAAATCTGTTTCAGCGCACAGCAAAATGAATGTGCTTTAAGCATCCATTGTTGCTGCTCTGTAAATTTTCTTTACGTAACAACATATGTTTCTTGACATAACAACCAGGAAAGGGAAGAGGAGGGACATTTGCCTTGAAATCTATTTTCTTCATGGGTGGTAAAGAAAACAAAAGAGCTTATCAATGAGCTTTTTCAGAAAGTTTTCTTTGGTGATAAAAATGAAGAGGGTCTTGCGGGGGAAGCTCGGTGGGTAAAAGCATTTGTTGTATAAGCCTAGTGACCTGAGTTTAAATCCCTGAAGGCAACATGAAAAACAAGATATAGGAAAGCACATCTGTAATCCCAGCATACCTATGGCAAAGAGGAAGGACACCGTCCAAAGCTTCTGGGCCAGCTAGCTAGTATATGGCAAAGCAGAAAAAAACAACAAAATATTTGGACTCAAAACAAAATGGAAGGAGAGAACCAACTCCCCTAAAAGTTGTCTTGAGTTCTATGTGTGTGCAACACACACACACACACACACACACACACACATACACCATTGCCACTACCATCACATCTCAAAATAAAATGATATCTGTAAAGAAAGTAACATCTTCATAGATTGAAGGATGAATCTGGTAGTACGTATCAAAATGATCTGGAAAAGGAGAACAGTAAAGCAGTAAGAGGCATATTGGAAGCCGGGAGTGGGGGAGGGGGAAACCCTAGTGTCTAATAGGGAAAGCTATGCCAGGCCTGTTTACAGAGAATGGGACAAAGGTCAGCATCAGGAATGTGATTTAGCTACATGCTAGGCTCCAGGGATTGGAAATAAGCAGGAAAACTGTCCACCATCTAATGACTGATTTGACCTTTAATTTGGGCACCATTAATGAAGATCCCCCTCTTCAAGGAAGCAGAGAAGACAGGGCAGAAAGAGAGGGGTGGGAAAAAGCTAGACAAGAAAAGAACCCAGTCTTTTCTCCTCTGCTGCCTCTTAACATGTGCATAATTTCACTCTACTGTAGGAAACATTTTAGACGGAGATTAAAAATTCACACAAAGAAAAATACAGTTTGGATTCATGCAATTGCCTTTGAAACCTGCTCTTGGGTTTATGTCAAATTTCATTGCACAACAATATGTGTAGGTGAGCCACAATATCTGCCATCACCCTGGGTTTCGAAAAGAAATACATTTCTTTCAAGATAATGTACAATTCTGTCAGCTCTGATGCTCATTTAAATTTACCTGAGGCTGTAAAGTTCAGCACACTAAGAGATCAATTTTATATCACTGACACATCTTACTTTTAACCACAAGTATATATGTATATATACTTATGGTTTAAAGTATTCATATACATATACATATATACATGTATATATATATACATATATACGTGTATATATATATACATATATATATATATATATATATATATATATATTGGTTACCATTTGCTTAAATATAGTTTTCAGCTAAATTATAGCATAAGATCTCCACCATTAAATAACTGCACCTCCCCCCTCTACAACTCCTTCTAAGACTTACCTGAAAGTACTGGCAAACTGTCATGCTACTTAAATAATAAACATTTTAATATACATTGTGTTTTTGACAAATTTTATTTAATTGATGTTTAGGGATGGTGGCTCAAACGAGTGTAAAATAGTCAGTTTTGGTTAAAATCATTCTCCCCATTCAGATTACTTAATTCACTGAAAATTCACTATAATGCTATTTAAAGATCAACTTGGCTGCTGAACTCACCTAACATCCTAATCATGGTCAGCCTACACTTGTGAATGAAATATGCATAAGGAATGTACAGAAAGCCCAGTAGAGGGACTCTGGGTGAGTACTATTGAGATTTGAGACTGACAACTTTTGCAGCTGGAAGCTAATTGTAGAAACTTTGCCTCTGTCCACTAAATACTAGAAATACCTCCAGGTTGTGTTAATCTATTGTCTCCAGATATCACCAAATGTCTCCTGAGAGGTATATCCACCGCTCAGTGAGAAGATTTGGAAGCTGGGTCCCAGAGAGAATCAGTACTTATTCAAAGTCATGAACATAGAGTTTGGCCTCTCTGAGAATAAGGCCAATGGTCTAAACAATAAAGTAAATAATGCTCAAATACAGAAATTCCCAAGATAGGGTGAGAGCTTCATATTGCCAACCTAATTGGAGAGTAGCTTCATTACATAGTAGTTCTGGGGTCAAATGTGGGAGTCCTTGTGCCCAGGAGAAGGAACGCTAAAATGTGCATTAAGATGCAAGGTAGTCAGTGAGATAAAGACCACCGAGAAGCAATACAAAAAGATATTCTAAAGGAAGTGTAAGGTCTCAAGTGTTTGAGAAGCATATGACACCCAGCAAGACATCAAGTGTGGATATAACATGGGGACAAAAAGATGTCATTCAAAATTTCACCAATTAAACCCAAAATTATACCCTGCTCAGAGTAAATGCCGGAATAGCATCACTGTTACGCTTTTTTAATGCCAGGAGCCATAGTCTAAGCAGAATTATAACTGATTTAATGAATAAAAATGTAGACTAATGAGTCTGAAGCCCACTCACCTTCAAAACAGAAGTTGCTCTCTTATCTAACTTCAACTTAACCTATGGTCTCCATTCCCCTTGTAGAACACTCAAGTGCAAAACTCATGAAAACTCGGAGCTTACATTCACTAATTCATTTCTGCTCCCTTCTTAAAGAATTAGTCATGTTACTTCCCCAAACTTTTTCTCCCATTTTCACTTCCTATGGTGACGATGGGGTTTTAATTAAGTGCTGTGCAAACCAATGAAAAGTTGCATTAAAACAAAGTTGGCCGTCCTAGAAAAAGTAAGTTGAATCCTTCGGAAGCACTCGAAAAGGCTGAGTCACACTTACCAAAACCGTTGCTGAAGAACATGTGGGGTAGGTTTGGGGTGGGGGAGGGCTCTTGAGACACCAGCTGAGTTCACCAAAAGTTTAATGAACTCTCTGCTCTTAGATCAGTGTTTCTCAACCTGAGGGCCCCAACCCCTTTGGGGATCCCCATATTATATATGCCACGTATCAGATATTTATGTTATGATTCATAAGAGTAGCAAAATTACAGTTATAAAATAATGATGAAGCAATATTACAGCTGTATAATATTAATACACTGCATCACTGTATTAAAGGGGTCTCAGCACTTCGAAGGTTGAGAACTGATTCCTGAGATTGACCTAAGTCCTCAAAGGCAATGAATTACAGACACAGCTGATGCAAGGGAGAGAATGTAGATTCCTGGAGAAGGCTCCGTGGTTCAAGCACTTGCGCAAGGGCGAAGACCTGAGTTTGAATCCAGAGAATCCCCATGAAGCTGAAGAAGAGAGAGCAACGTGTATCTTTGATCCTAGCATCCTTGGCTAAGCCTCAGAGGAGAGACAAGGGAACCCAGAAGCACTGGCAGCTTTCAGTGACAATGAGAACAAAACAAACCCAATCTCAGAAAAGTAGAACTCAAGGACGGAGGTGGAGTTTGAAAGCTTAACAATAGGCTGTTAACCGTGAGCATGGGGGTCTCCATCCTTTCAAAGGTGGTACAGCAATTATAACTAGTTACAACTATGACCGTTTGTGTGTTGCTGGTGCCTTCCTTAGACATGGTGATGCTGCTTTGGTTCAAGACCTCACCTCCTGTCTGAGCCCGACGACCCAGTCAAGGTCTAACTAGACTAGCTTAGATAGGGCTGACTCTCAGTTGTGCCCATTGGAAAGCAATTATATTATTCACATACCTCAGTTATAACTTAATGTGAGACGCTGTCTGACAAATAGTCACATTGTGGAAGTGTGCCCAAAAGAAAAATAAGCATTTTTCTCCATTAAGCTGTAACTGAAAAGCCTCTCTCTAGGTATAGTATGCACTACACTGGGTACAGTATAGCACCATAGTACTATAGTACTAACAACCACTAGTTGGATGTTTTGTTTGCTGAGATTCCTAAAAACAAAAACAAAACAAAACAAAAACCTCAAAGACAAAAATGGTAAGTGATCGCATCTCAAGCTTCCACAGTCAAGAAACTGTTCCAAGTCATTCTCCAGGATACATCAACAGAATGTTCTTTGTCCTTGAAGTCACACATTCTAATCTCTAAGTTTAAGGAATAACATTAGAGCTGGACAGTGGTATCACCTGCCTTTAATCCCAGCAATAGGGAGGCAGAGGCAGATCTCTGTGAGTTTAAGGCCAGCTTTACCTACAAAATAAATTGTAGAACAGCCAGGGCTACAAAGAAAAATCTTTGTCTCAAAAACAAAACAAAACAAAACAAAACAAAACAAAAGGGAGAAGGGTGGAGAGGGGGGAAAGGGAGAGAGAATTTACTTAAGGACAGTTCAAAGGCTGAGAACACAATATGTTTGTGTGTGTGTGTGTGAGAGAGAGAGAGAGAGAGAGAGAGAGAGAGAGAGAGAGAGAGAGAGAGAGAGACAGAGAGACAGAGAGACAGAGAGAGAGAGAGAGAGAGAGAGAGAGGGAGGGAGGGAGGGAGGGAGGGAGGGAGGAAGGGAGGGAGGGAAAGAGAATAGGGGGAGAGACCACAGTTCTAAGAGGCTTACCATGGAAAAGCCTAGAAAGATGAACAACTTAAACTGTTAGATTACAGGTCACCCCTTTTGTCAGCTGCCTCCTGCTGGTCACACACCCCTTTCGATTTCCTGTATTTATGGTTTTAGACTTACATGGTAATGTAGGTAGAGGGTACAGAATCACGAGAGAAGAAGAAGAGCTACAATCTTTTCTAATTTCAACTCCAGCATGTGATTTTTTTTCCACCTTCTAATCTCTGTCCCTCTTGTGCTGTGTTTTTTATCTAACTTAAGCTGTTCTTATTTCTTTTTTATTAGATTTTGTGGGTTTCATACCATGTATTTTGATCCTGTTTGCCCCTCGCACCCCCCTCCTCCCAGGCTCACCCCAGTTCCTCCACCCACTCAACTTCTTATCCTATCCTCTTCATCTGTCATGTCTTGTTTGTGCTGCCCATATTTTGGGATGTGTGGCTTTCCACTGGCATGTACTCCACTTACTAGGGACTGCTAGGTTCTTAAAGAAAACTGGTTTTCCCTTCCCAGCAGCTTTCCCATACCCAAAGCACCTCAGCAAGGGGAAGACTTGACTCCATGCCCACCTCCTCTCTCCATACTGGGATTCAGTCTATCTTGAGCTTGCATGAGGTTGAGGGTTCTGTTATAATTGCTGTGAGTTCGTATGTGCAGCTGCTCTGCTTTGTCCAAATGACACTATTTACTTGCACTTGCCCACTGCCTCTGGCTCTTACAGTCTTTCCACTTTCCCTTCCACAAGGACCCCTGAGCCTCTGGAAGAAGGGGTATTATATGAGAGGGTCCCATTTAGGGCCAAGCATTCTGCAGTCTCTTATTCTTGGCACCTTAGCCAGTTGTGGACCACTGTGTTAACCACTGTTTACTGGAAATAGACGTTTCTATGATGAGTGTTGAGAGACAATTATTTATAGGTATAATGATAAGTCATTAGGAATCGGTTTAATACAGTTTCCATTTAGCAATAGTAACAGCAGGTTCTTCCATGGGTCCTAAGACCTGTACAGCCACAAGTTCTTAGCTTGACAATGGTGTCAGGTATAGAGCCAGATTCAAATCCAATCAGAAGGTTACTCCCATGATGCTCACGCTGCTATTGCACCAGAGGGTGTGTCCTGTCAGGCTGGTTGTTAGTGGCGCTCTGGGGCTCCATTTGCTTCCAACTTTGCAGGCACCTCGCCTACTTATATTTACTCTCTAGATTTCACTTGCAGACAGAAACATTCCTATAATCTCCAAACTAAATGGCCCGTGCCCACTCCCTACCTCCTCTTTTTATACCACTTCCCACAACAGGACTTGCACATGCACACACAGCTCCTTCTATCTGAAATCCTATCATACACTGAAATGAGGCACGTCTGGTCTACTGGCTTTTCAGACGTTTACAATGGTGATGCTCACTGAGGAATCCCCATTCACAATGGTGATGCTCACTGGGGATTCCCACAAAATGTTCCCCATGCATTCTTTTCTCGTGCCTTCTGCTTTATCATTCACAGTAATGATCACCATTTAGAACTGTATAAATTTTGCAGTGCTATTGGCTTTAGCATCTTTGCAGTGCAGTTTCCACAGGGCTGAGACTGAGCATAGCCACTACTGTGTGCTCACCGAGTAATATTTTGTCTGGCATACAGCAAGTGTTCATGTGCATTTCAAAATTAATCAATAAGAAATATTTGGCATGTGTTTCATAATCATAATATATACTGTAAGTGCTTTGGGCACACTGAAAGAAGGATTGAGAGTTTACTTAAACAGGACTTAAAAACTGTTTCACTGTCTTCAACATATTATCAACTTGGCTCTTTATTAGCCATAATCCTGTCCTCCAAAAAGCTACTGCAGAAGAGATGCTCACATATGCCACAGATATTCACTGCTTGCTGCAGTGTTATTTATTATTTAACCATGCTAAATGTTTTAGTTGTTCCACAGTTTTCCAGAGGTAAACACACAGTTTTGACTTCGCACCTTTTATGTTTGCAGAAAAAGATGTGCATACAATTACACACACACACACACACACACACACACACACATTATCTGTTAAATAAAAGTCTTGATTTTAAGTGACAGTACTTGAATGTTCTTATTTAAAAACTAGTGAATCAGATTATAGTCTTTATAAACCAGACTTGTTGGTAATCGTTTAAACCATTTAATTGCATATTCAAACAGTCTTAAGAATTTTCACCAAAATGTATAATCTAAACAAAAATCAAATTATTGTATAGCTAATGAAATACTATAGGTCTGTGATGTATGGAAGGCTATATGCTAATGTTCATGGCATTCTGTTAATGACTATTTCAGATCTTTAGTTAAATCACAAATGATATTTTATACATACATATATAAGACTAAAACATATATTCATCAAACAATGTCATGAAGCAAAAAAATACTTTACAGTGGAAGTCCCACGAGCCATGAGGGCAATGTCTGTGCTACAGAACAAACAATGGCCATAAAAATGCCAAAGGTTTAATCAAATCAGTGCTTAAAAAGACAGCCACAGGGGAAAAACTTCAGCTTCCAGAACTCTACAGTAATGTGCCCACGGTGGGCAGACTTCAGATGGACTGCTTCTTATCTGGTTTCTATGTTCCATCGATTTTATCCAGCATAATTAAAGAATTGCTTATCGTATGCTTTCTTTCCACTCTAGCCCCGCCTGGCATGCAGATGGAGCTCAGAAGTGTGGTGGACACGTTCTCCTCTTAAGTCTTATGGTGATCCTAAAGCATCCACCAAATCCTTTAGGAAACCCACACCACCTGATGCAGCTGCTTGTAGGGATCTCATTGCTCCACACCCCCCAAGCCCCTTCTGGTCTCTCGCTGTCACGTCTTCAAGTTTGAGACACCCACTCTGTTCCCAGTATCAACAATTTCCAAATCTGCAGATTCATTCAAAGTTTTATTGTTGTTGTGTTTTGCTTTTGAGTTTTTTTTTTTTTTTTTTTTTTTGAGACAGGGTTTTTCTGTGCAGCCCCACCTGTCCACAAACTCAATTCATAGATAAGACTAGACTCGAACACACAATGATCTGCCTGCCTCTGCCTCCCAAGTACTAGGATCAAAGGCTCGCACCACCACCACCTAGCTCAAAGTATTTTTGACAGTTGTATGTGTATATCACTTTTTCTTCAAACCATACAATTATTCACATGTCAATTATGTTAAATTTTGGTATTATAAATGATCTAGATATGGTTTAAAAATATAGAGGAGCCTGAATAAGTCATTTGTTACTACTGTACCAACTGAATAAGGACTTGGGCATCCTCTAATTTTATTATGTTTGAGGTTCTGAAATCTGTTCCTCACATTACCAGCAGATAGACTATAAGTCTCCAGAACCTCACACCGCCACCCCAATTCTAACCAGCAGTACATGCCAAGTTCAACATGGCCTTTCCTCTCTTGGTTTGGAGTGACAGCTGAGCACCCTGCTTTAAACCTTCAATGTTCACTGGGGCCCCGACTTCAACTTTAGACACAGAACAGACAGAAAGAAGGTGCCTGATTTTGGCAATGCTCTAACCATATTCTGAATAATTGACTGATGTAAGGGAAATTATCATACTATTTCTGATGTCTGAGATATCAGCTAAAGCTGAGATAGAATCTCATTTTAACATCATGTTATATTTATATAAGTAAAATATATGAAGAGCTAGAGAACACCAGGATGTTTCTTGAATAAAACAGAAGATGCTGGCTAGCATCCTTCCTGGGATGAAGGATTAAATTCTGGGTTCTGGTTTGTCCTGCTTGGTTACCTCTACTTTTGCTGTCCTGTGTGTATTCTGACCCTGGAACTCACAGAGTTTTAAATAGAAAGAAAGAAGAATAAAAGGAAAGAAAGAAAGAAAAAGAAAGGAAGGAAGGAAGGAAGGAAGGAAGGAAAGAAGAAAGAGGGAGGGAGGGAGGAAGGATGGAAGAAAAGAAGGAAGAAATTACAGGGATATAATTGCAATGGAATTGGCAAATATTATTGGGGTGATGGTCTAAAATTAATCTGTAACAATTTCACAGTGTGATAAATTTCCTAAAAATCACTGATTTCACTGATTTTTAACTTGGAATAGGTACGTTATATGGAAAGGAACCTCATTTTTAAAAGGTCTGTCTTTCTCTTATTACCCAGGGCACCAGGGAACCACCAAAAAAATCTTGACAAATCTAGAGTATATACTTTCTTTTTCTTAAACTATGGACTTTCCTATTTGGCAATCAGAATATACAAATGCATTCTGCTAGGATTATGCTAATGTACAGTCATGTACTGAGAAGAACAGGCAGGCGGGTTATACATAGAAGCTGCCCTGACATTTGAGGTTGAGGAAGAGCTGAATCAAGGACACAATGATCCAAGCCAGGAGCTAAATTAGATGTGAGGAGGCTGCTGTCTGAGAGGGAAAATGAGGTGGGGTCCTTGAGTCTAGAACAAACAAGAATAGTGCTGATACATGCATAGGGGGTTAGTTAATCAGCATCTTCAGTTCTAATACTGTTTGGACTAGCTTTACCCTGAGAAACTCCTCCCACCTACATCTCTATTCTTTCATCCATAAAATTTCAAATGATATACAAAGATAGCAGTGCCCTTTGTCTACCTACCATAAATCTTAGAGGGATTTAATGAGGCTGTGTGTAAAGTATCCTGAAAAATGCCATAGTATTAAGATGTTAAGGCAGCAGTCAGGTTCAATGGAAAACCAAAGCCTGGTCTTTGGGGGGGGAATTGGGGGGATTTGGGATGGTAACATGAGATTAAGCTGAAGACATCTTATTTAGCAGAGATAGAGAATCTGTCCACATTGTAGGGGGGGGGGTGCTTTACAAAGGAGGGTGCGTGCATGAGCTGCCATCAGAAGCAGAGGCAAGTCAACTTGCTAAAACCTAGAGTGAGTCTGAAACACCATAAATACATATGTGGCTTTAACATTCTGATTTGCAAACCTAAGGATTTCTTGAAAGGCTTACTTAATAAAAGCAATAGCTACCTTATGTACAGCAGAGTAGATCTTACTATGAGTTGGTGAGAAGAAAGCTTTACACTGTTGTTAACCAACCCTCCTTTCTTACCAGAATTAAGATGATAATGATGGTAACACCAACAACCTCAACACCACCGGCAACAATAGCCATCAACACCATCAGAGATCACTCCAACACTGTAAGAAATGAATACCCACCAATAATAACCAAGCAGCAACCACCAACAATAATCCCCAACACTACCAGAAATGAATATTCGCCACCAGCAACCACCATCTAAGCATACACACACCTCTGCTATAAATTCCTAACTTAACAATAAAATTTAACGGCACACAGTAGAAAGAGATGTAGCCCATTGTCACATAAACTCCCCTTCACATTTCTTCTGTGGATCATCAGTGCTACCAAAAAGGGAGAAAAAGTTTCAGGTAAATAAACCCTAAAAATCCTTCAGTAGAAAAATATTGAATTGTATGCTTACATATTAGCTAAAGTGTAGATCTATATTAAATGGTATTAAACCATGCACACACACATACAAACACAAAAAATAATCTTTGGAGATATGACTAGCTGGCATAGATTATAATGATGGTTTCATGGTTATTTATTTTTCTCCGAATTCATCAAATTGTGTACAGTAGTAGGTCATCCATACCTCAATAAATTGGTTTTCAAAATAACTAATATGCTAAGTCCATCAAAGGTAAAATAATAAAAAATTTATTTATCTATAAATGGTGGTATTATAAGTACATGGCCAAATTATTACTATTTGCATAAAATTAAATTTGATTATTAGTGTAAGTTTACTTCAGCTCTACTCTAATCTATGAAAAAAAGTAGAATAATCAATAACCTCTACCTATATAGCTTTGGGGGCTCACACTCTGTTACTTCCTGTCAGTATGGCTCTCCAAAATCCTGTGTTTTCTTTTTTAATTGTTAGATATTTTCTTTATCTGTGTTTCAAATGTTATCCCCTTTCCCTGTTTCTCCTCAGGAATCCCCCAACCAATTCCCCATTCACTGCTTTTATGAGGATGCTCCCCAACCTACCCTCCCAGTCCCTCCATCCATTCCCTCCTTCCTTTCTCCCCATCCTGGCTTTCTCTTACACTGGGGCATCTAGCCTTCATCAGTCTGGCAGTTCCTCAGAAAATTGGACATAGTACTACTTAAGGACACAGCTATAACACTTCTGGGCATATACCAAAAAGATGTTCCACCATATAACAAGGGCATATATATGTTTCACTATGTTCATAGCAGCCTTATTTATAATAGTCAGAAGCTGAAAAGAACCCAGACGTCCTTCAACAGAGGAATGGATACAAAAAAATGTGGTACATTTACACAATGGAACACTACTCAGCTATTAGAAACAATGAGTTCATGAAATTCTTAGGCAAATGAATAGAACTAGAAAATATCACCCTAAGTGAGGTAACCCCATCACAAAAGAACACACATAGTATGCACTCACTGATAAGTGGATATTAGCCTAAAAGTTTGAAATACCCATGATACAATTCACAGACCATATGAAGCTCAAGAAGAAGGATGACCAAAGCGTGGATGCTTCAGTCCTCTAAGAAAGGGGAACAAAGAAGGAAATACTACAGAGTGTGGAGCAGAGACTAAAGGAAAGGCCATTCAGAGACTACCCCCACCTGGGAATCCATCCATATACAATCATTTTGTGGTTCTTAAAACTGCCTTTCTTATTGTGGGGTGCTTGTACCCCAAAGGTAAGATGAGAGGACTGGAGGCTGCAGAAGCAGTACCAAGCACCCTACACCCTCTCTCCCTCTAGGCTTGCCTCCAGCAGAGGCCCAATACTTGCATGATTGTGCCAACTGCCATTCCTTCTAAATCAGACGTGAGGCAGTCTAAGATATACAGGTTATTCGAATAAAATCAAGAGAATAATTTTCAAACTATGAAACATCAAACAAGATAAACATGGAAAATAAAATTTAAATGAATATCAAGGGAATGAAGAAATGAGGTTTAAGGGAGAAAATTTTAAATGCAATTTACCTAATAATTGGGTATTTTTGGAGAGTCTCTATTGGGATCTTCTACCCTACTACCTATCTTGTTAATAAAATGTACCTGTGATATTGAATTTGACATGAAAACTCTGTAAAATATAGGTCTATTCATGGCTATATGTATCTATAGTGTTCCAGGACACATTTCCAGTTCTGGGGAATGCCCAGGAAGGAGTCCTGTATATAAAATCCCTGACCCCTATCAAGGAAGACAGACATGAGGAATACAACAGCACACTGCAAGACAAGACACATGGTACCCAGGAAACCATGGGGAGGGATCTACATTAGTACAAGGTGTGGGAATTGTGCATTGTCGTCAGGGAAGCCTTCACAACGTGGACAGCCAAGAAGAAAAGCAAAGTTTCTGCAGGAAGGGTGGCAGATATGCAGGAAGGGTGGCAGATATGCAGGAAGGGTGGCAGATGTGCAGGAAGGGTGGCAGATGTGCAGGAAGGGTGGCAGATATGCAGGAAGGGTGGCAGATGTGCAGGAAGGGTGGCAGATGTGCAGGAAGGGTGGCAGATGTGCAGGAAGGGTGGCAGATGTGCAGGAAGGGTGGCAGATGTGCAGGAAGGGTGGCAAGGAGACTGGACAACTGCAGCACAGTGAGCCATAGGAGATGACTTCTCCCTTAACTAGGTAACTGGGCTTCCATGCCAAGCTTGGAGGTGTGGGGGGCAACTGCAGAGAACCAGTCACAAGACACCAGTAAGTCAGAAAGTAGTGGCCATGTCACATTTATATATTCTGAGTCTAGGTTCTCTTTCTTAAAAAATCTGACCTATCTTCAACCAATGTTTTCCATTTTAAGTAAAGCAAGTATCAGGGCATCATGACTTTTTTCTGTGTAATGTAGGATAGTGTTGTGGGAACACATTTGCTCACATCTGATCTAAAAATTAAAAACAAAGCAGCTACCTATGTATTTTCTCCTGAAACTTTGTGTTATACTGTCCAGCAAGTTAAACATATGATTACATATTTGTAAGGTTACAAACACTATAATTTTATATAAGTAAGTGGTAAATTTTAAGACTGAACTATTGGGCCAGAGAGATGGCTCAGTAGGTAGTGGATTTTGCTACCAAGCCAGATGACCAGAGTTCAACTCTCAGAATATACACTGTAGAAGGAAAGAACACTCAAGATGTTCTCTGTCCTCTACACACAGACTATCATGGAATGTACATCCCCAAATGCATAAGATCATATGCATGCATACAAAATAAATAAATATAATAAGAAGACATTTTAAGGTGTTTTATACTACATATTACATTTTAAAAATCCTGTATCAGGCTCATGACTTTTCTTCTTTGGTGGGGAAATTTGTACACTCACATCTAGCCTGCTTCTCCAAAGAATTTCACCCCAATATAGCATATTTTATATTGTTTACATTGAAAGCATTTTACTGTCTATATTGCTATGTGTGTCTGCAAAAAAATATTGCATGCAGCTGTTCTGTTTAGTATTCAAAGCCTTTCTAGATCCTTGCGCAATGCACAGTGGTGAGATTTGGGACGGATGAGAGAGAAGCTTTACTTTGCTAATTGAGGGAAAGACTGGCTGCAAATGGGCATCTGAGAAATGAGTCTATGCACATGCTTGAGATCTGGGGAACCGTGGTCTAAAAGCCTGTTGCTAAGTAGCTGTGCACATCTATCTGAACACCTACTTAAAGTACCTAGTGAAGATCACCCATTTAAGTAATAAAGAACATCCAGTTTTCTGTGTATAATCATGGTTTCCCTGCTTAGCTTCCTCATCTCTCTCTCTCTCTCTCTCTCTCTCTCTCTCTCTCACTGGAGATGAGAAAGGTAACCTAACCAGCTTCTTTAGGCAAATGTCTTTGTTGTAAACTCAATACATCCTATTTAAAAAAGATGATAATCTCAGCTTTCACTTGGCACTGACAGAACAAGTCTCCCTTTAAGTGACCTCACACTGCCTGCACTTGGGAACTTAGTTGCCAGAAGGTCTCCTTTTAATGTTTTTCTTTATTCTTGAGAATTTTATGTGTATATACAGTGAAATATTAGCATTTCCACCACCCATTAGCTCCTCAAAAATTCCTCCACATGGCTCCTTCTTAAATTCCTGTCCTGTAAGTCCAACTGCTGCTGCTCATGTGTGCATGACAATGGAAACACTCACTGGGGCATGGGAAATCACTACCAGTGACCACACATTCAAAGTTGAATGGGCCTTCCTCCTTCAACAGCCATCAACTGTCAGTAGCTCCTCAATAAAAGATGGGTCCTCAAAGGTACCTGTCTTCGTTAGGGTTTTACTGTTGTGAACAGATACCATGACTAAGGCAAGTCTCATAAAGAACAGCAGTTAATTTGAGCTGGCTTACAGGATCAGAGAGTCAGTCCATTACCATCAAGACAAGAGCATGGTACCATCCAGACAGGCATGGTGAAGGAGGAGCTGAGAGTTCTACATCTTCATCTGAAGGCTGCTAGCAGAAAACTCACTTCCAGTCAGCTAGGATGAGGGTCTTAAGCCCACACCCACAGTAACACACCTGCTATAACAAGGCCTTCTAGTAGTGCCACTCCCTGGGTCAAGCATATACAAACCATCACATTCCACTCCCTGGCCCCCATAGGCTTGTTCAAACACCCGAGTCTATGCGGGCCATACCTAAACACAGCATAATAAAAAAAATTACATTTAGTCTAACTTCCAAATTCCCCACAGTCTATAGCAGTCTCAACAATGTTAAAAGTCCAAAGTTCAAGGTCTCTTCTGAGATTCATCCAATCACTTAACTGAAATCTACTATCTGGAATTATCTGGAAATTTTGCTGAATTGATTTTGTGCACCGCCACGAAGGCTCAGTCAGGAGCATCATTGATGAGAAAGCAGAAAGACTGCAAGAGCCAGAAGATGGGAGGCGTATTGCAAAATGCTTATAGACAAGTACTAACTAGCCAGTAATAGACCTATAATTTGCATATTTTTAGCATAAATGAAAATAGAGGAATTCTATAATTCCAACTCCTCTGGATTTGACACGGTTGTCACATTCATGAATATATAGCACTTTGCAGTTACCTGCCAACCAGTTTCTCCTGGCCTTAAGTTCAATGTCAATGATTCTCAAAGCCTTAGCTGAAAAATCAGTGCACAGCAAAGACAACTTAAAAGGCACACAATCCATGTGCATTTCATATGCCTGGGTCAGGTCTGATCATCAGAGAACTGGTACATTTAGGTACCTTTGACTACTACTTTTATAAACCTTGTAGGGACTTGCAGTTAACAAAGTGGATTTTAAAAGAGCCAGCACCACTGGCTTTGCTGACTTTCATAACAAAACAGACTGTGCTCTTTATGAAGACTCCTGGGAAAAGCTTCATCTTGGTGCCAAGAGCAACTACAGTCATCCTAAACCACTGATTCATCTTTGCTTCTAACAGCAATTTCCTCCCACCTTCCAAGAGCTTCAAGCCAAAATCATGGCCACTGTATCTCTTGCTTAGTTCATTCTCACAGCTCTGGAACTGTTCTTCATTCCATTTTGCTCCCAACATGTTCTTTAACTTTGGTCTATTTTTACTGTGCCGTTATGCATGGCTATAAATTATTATGCATGTAGACAGTGATATCCATAGAAACACACACACACACACACACACACACACACACACACATTGTAGTTTTACCCTACTGCTCATGCTTTCTTTACACACATAAAGGAAAGAGAACTTCCCTTTAAAATATCACCTATTTTTAAAGCCAGAGTCACAAATATGCTATAGTCTATCACATAAAGCCAAACTGCTAAGAACACAAGGTATAATCATTTGGAGTGTCCAAGGGCATTTCTAAAATGGAAAGAGATGTATTTAACCCACAGAGCAACAAGAAAACAGAAATAAGAGAAATCAAAACCCATTTTTCTGATACATTCAACTATCGATGTTTTGAACTCCTGTTTTGTGTCAGATGTTGGGTTATGATGAAGAGTTGAAATGAAAATAAGAATAGTTCCTGTTGCAAAGAGACTACTACACTCTGCAGAGGAGGGGACAGGAGACGAAAATATACCAGACTTCACAGGGAAAGACAGGCGAGAAAGCGTATCTGTAGATTGTTCCGGACACTGTAGAAAATGTCGACAGTACAAAGTATAAACAAAAACTGAACAAAAGAGAGGGTTCTCTCAGGTTTGTACCCCAGACCACAGTTATGTGTGTGCAAACGCTTATGTATGTATGTATATATACGTGTGTGTGTGTGTGATATGTGTGCATGCACACACATATACACCTATTCTAACAACACTATGAACTAAGCATACAGCTTAAATCTGAGTGTATGGAAAGAGAATGTAACATGAAAAGTCACAGATGGCTTGGCTTTCCATTTGACTGCTTTTGCCTAAAAACAAGAGAAAGAGTAGGTTTCTCTTTTAATAAAAAGTTATAAAGTTTCCAGAGAGGTGAATCAGGGTTTGTTCCCTTATCTGGGAAGTCATCTGTGCATGGGGTTTATACCAGCTCCAAGTCTGAAGTGCATTCTTGTAACAAGTGTGGCGTGCTATGCCACAAAACTGAAAATTTGTTTGAGAAAATGTTTTATGGTATCCCTCTGGTCAGAGTCTGACCTTAGGAGGATTTTTAGATGGCTTGTATGAATATAAACTTTAGCTATGAAATTTCAGCTGGTGGTGATATCCTTGCCCACAGACTTCCCCAGACACGATGGACTGGATATGTTTCTATAGCAGGAGAAAAGTAGGAATCCAGACAGAGCATGAGCCGAGACTGTTCTCCCGGTCCTGTCTGAGACCAGGATTCTAGTTTGATACATGTCATTGTCCTCCAGTTAGCTGGTCAGTAAACCATGGGTGCTCCTCTCTCACTGGGTGAGCTCACTCTTCTTAACTGAATCTAGGGCCATCATCCTAAGTCTCAAAGTTAACCTTTTAATTACTATAACAGGTGAAGGAGGGGATGGACTTCTCCAATTAATCCAGCCTTCTGTTTTCTCATGGTTGACACTAGCTGCTCTCTTGTTTTGAGCAGTTTCATATAGACTTATTTCATAAGGCTAGAAAACAGGCTCCTGGTTAAGAGTACCTACGTTCAGTGGGTTCGGTTCCCAGCACCCACATCACAGAGCTAATTGGTGCCTCTAAATACAACCACAGAAGAGAAGCAAGACCCTCCTCTGGCTTATGCACATACTTACACACATGCATATAACACTCATACAGACATGTATGCATATACAGATGCATGTACACACATAATAATAAAATCCATCTTTAAAAGTTTTATTTACACTGTATACTTAGTTCATAGTCTGGTTAGAATAGGTGTATATGCACCATTCTCGCATCCAGGATGCTGAGGCACCTCTGTTGCATGTCGTACATCTCCCTTGGTTTCCCAATCCCCTGTTCATTATCAATAAGCCATTCTCTAATCCCAACTTGTGCACTTTAATCCCTAGGCAACTTTGCCTAGGTCCTTCCAGATTTAGGTTAAATACTGGCTCAGATGAGACATTTTAAACATTGTATGAGATTTACATTGATACAAATCTTCGTCAACACTTCTTGGCTAATATGTGTTGATTGCAATGTGGTAATTCTTCTCTTAAAAAAACATTTATGCTACGAGTACTATAAACAATATCAAAGATAAATCACAAAACAGGGAGAAAGCCACTTATGTAAATCAAATATATACTCTTTAATATATATTTTTTAAAAACCTGCTGAACCCCTCCAGAGTCAGGGAAACCTATAGAAGAGAAGGCAGAAAGATCGTATGAGACAGAGAGGAAGAAAACTACCAATGACACAGGGTCTCCTAAACACAGAAGGAGTGATGCACAGACAAACTCACGGAGACTGTGGCAGCACGTGCTAGAACCTCATAGGTCTGAGCCAGATGAGGTCCCAGAGCTGAGAGAAGTAGACACAGTTCCGTTTCTAACTCAGAAGCTATCTCCACCTGATAACAGCTCATCGAGGACAAATTACTTTTCTCCAAAAGAGTTTCACCAAGTATATAAACCACTCTTAAGGGAAGACCTTGTGCCCAGGAATAGATACATGGCACACACAAACCAAACTCAATAACATCTTTGGAGATTCTTTTCCATAATATTTTATCAGGACATATCTCTCCCTCCCCCTCTCCCTCCCTCCTTCCCTCCCTCCTTCCTTCCCTCCCTCTCTTTCTCTTCTCTCTTTCCTTCATCCCTTCCTTCCTTTTTTCTTTTTCATTTCTTTTTTTCTTTCTTTCCTGTACAAACTCTTTGTGTATAAATTACAGCTTCCATTTTTGTGTTTGTATGGGATTCCAGTGTGTTCCATGTGTGTCTCTATAGAGAAAATCTCTTATGTATTGTATGGATGTGTCATCTGTTAATAATAATAATAATAATAATAATAGTAATAATAATAATAATAATAATAATAATAATAATAATAATAATAATAAAAGTCTGCGGCCAATAGAAAAAAGGTAGGAAATAATTAAAAGTAATAGGTGAGAGCGCCAATAAAAATGATGGAATTTGGGGAGCTAGAGAGAGCACAGAAATCCACCTGAGGGAAACCAAAGGAGGACAGACTCATGGAATCTCAGCAGAGGGAACCAGCCATGCAACTCACATAGGATCAGATAAATGGGTTATTAAGTTATGAGCTATACAGGAAACAGGGCCAAAGCTTATGGCCTAGGTATTTGTAAAGAATAATAAGGTCTCGGAGTCATTATTTCAAGAAACATAGAAGCCAGGTAGAAAAACATATGGCTACATGTCTCTGCATGTGCAAATGTTTCTTGTGCTTTTTCTTTATCTCTTCTGTTTGTATCATCCTACTTCCAATTGGATTTTTGTTTTGTGTTTTGCTTTGTTGGTTGTTGCTGTTGATGGTGGTGATTCGTTTGTTTGTCTGTTGAGACATGGTCTCTCCACGTAGATCTGACTTTCCTAGAAGTCACTTTGTAGACCAGGCTGGACTTGAGCTCACAGACTTGAGCCCACCTCTGCCTCCCTAGCACTGGGATTAAAAGTGTGTCTCACCATGTTCAGCTTATCTTATTTTCTTTAGATCCTGCTTTTTTCTAGAGAGACCAAAATGTTATAATTATAGATGTTAGAGAGGTGAGAAGGATCTCAGAAGGGTTGAAATAAAAAAAATCAATCAGAATATATTGTATAAAAAAGTCTATTTTTCAATAAAAGAAAGAGACCTCTCCAAATTGCTCCAGCATTTCACCATTAGCCACAAACATGAAGAATTACCATAGTCATCACAAGAATATTCTATTAGGCAAGAATATGTAGGCACATGTATAAGAGGACTACATGTTCCTAACAGTAGGGAGCCACAAATTGGGAGCAAACCAGCAGTTGCTGGATAGAGTGACTGTGATGGTGTTGTCAACTTGACAGACTCTAGAATATCAGGTACATGAGGTCAATCCTGTAGGGAATGACTTGATTATATATGGAGGTGGGAAGAGCCGTCTTAACTATTGCCAGGGTATAGGACCCTGGATTATATCAAATAGGGGAAAATGCTGAGAAAAGCATGAATTTGTCACTTTCTGAGTCTTGACTGAAAGTGCAATGTGCTCTTGTTCCCTCCCCTTGGAAACCCCACACCTATCACCACCACCTTTTTATAACCCTTTCTGCCCTTGCTTCCTTCCCAAGGTAGAAATTCCTTGCTAAGTTTCCTGTGGGTTCATTTTCTAGTTCCCTTCCATCCACTTCTCTGAGTGGTCTGTTATATACCCATGGTTATCTGTCCTCTCAAGGATGGTAGCTCCAGTTCTCCCAGGATAACCCACCAAATTGATCTTCTCAGACTCAAGCAAGGGAGAACCCACTTCTCTCTTCATCTAAATCTGGCTTTACTTGAGCTTTGAAGTCCATGGTACTTTTTCTTTCAACCATTTTAAGAATGAAATGGCTTTATTATTATAATCTTTATACACAGCCGTCTAATTGCTTAATGGGGGGAAACGCCACAAGACTCTGAAAGATTAGTCAGAAGGAACATGTAAATAAAGAAAAGCAACAGACTAAGAACAAACCAAACACAATACACAATTTGTGTGTGAGGTGCTTTGCAAGAGACCTGTGAGCTGAAAGCTCACTCCCCACTTAGTAGATCCAGGCATTGATGAACAGAGTTTCATCAATAGGCAAACCCACTGCTGAGTTCTTTCTAGATGTTCTACCTCGTATGGTGTTTCCTCAGAGCAAATGCAACAGTGGGAGTATGTCTCTGAGGGGGGTCGATCTTGGCATGAACACTTCCCTTCTGTCCTGTTGCTTCCTAGCTTCCATGAGGTCAGTTGCCGTCTTCCCGTGTACCTTCTCCGTCATGTTGTATGCCTGCTTCAGACTCACAGTTGTGGAGCTGGAAATCTCTGAAACTGTGAGTCGAACGGAACCATGTCTCCTACAACTTACTTCCGATGGGCACGTTTGTCACAGCCATGGGAATCCAGCTAAGATAGTAAGTACATGAAGAAAAAACACACTAGGGAAAACCAAGAATGAGAGCCATGGCAAACACATCCATTTTCTTTCTGTCCATTGTACTAACCCCTCTCTGACCAACTTCATTCTTGCTAAAGAACTTTTCTGTTCCTTCCTACCACTCCCTTTAGATGCTCGATCCTGAAGAGAGAATATTGGCAATTTCTATGGTTGCTTCTTCTGCCTAGAACATAATTAAATGTTCAAAGACCATTGGTGGACTGAAAGAACAGAGGATTAAAAGAAGCCACTTCTGTTTCATCTTACTCTAAAAACAAAATGTGTTTGCTCTCACAGTCTAGCCACTGTATTTAAACATATTGCTCCAAATTCTTTAACAGGTTTAGATTAATTTCTGACTAGACACAATTCCAAGGGCTTAAGACTTACCAATTTAGCATCTCCTAAAAATGTACTCACTGGCTGTTTTTGGGAAAGGGGGGAAAACAGCATGACAAAAGTCATGCTCAGGGGATGAACTAAATCCTTTACAAATACAATTTTCTAATCCACTTTTCTTACCTACTTAGAAACTAGCTTATGCATGCATACCCCACTGCTTCCCAAAGTAATCATATCCCTTGTAACAGCAGAAAGTTAATTGCCAAAGGAAAAGAAACAGAACTGTGTTATTAGCAATAAAATGCCAATGGACCCATGAGGTTTCTCATATGCTAAATGGTTTGCTAATTTACACCCCAATGATCTCAATCCAAATTTTTCTCTAGGTCTTAAATGATTGATTTAGGTTAGATTTTACTGGTTTAGCTCCTTGCCATGCCTTGTCCTGCGGTATTGGAGCTTGAGCCCAAGAGCATCATACACCCTCTGATACTAAACTACCTTTGTTGAGCTCTTCCTGCATTTTTTTTTATTTTGAGACAGGGTCTCACTAAGCTGGCCTTGAATCCACTCTGTATCCCAGACAGGTCTTAAACTTGTGATCTTCCTGCCTAAGGCTCTTGGATGGAATTACATACCTGAGCTACCAAGCATGATTCTTTTTGAAGACTTTGACTGCCATGGTAGACCCAAGGACAAAGGAAATGAGTGAAAAGTGCATCTCTTAGGAGCCATGGCCATTTCTGATGAATGAAGGCTTTGGCTGTAGGTCAGGCTAAGGAGATATTTCAAACATATCCATAACTGACTCTTTTCAAACTTTGATTATGCCCCAACTTCCAAAAGTAATAAAAGTTTAGACCTATCAGTACCACTCCCATTGTCCTGACTCTAAGACTAATCCTTCTCCAACTCTTTCCAAAACCATTGATTATTAATATGCTCCCTCTGGTGCCTAAGGTTTTGTTCCACCCACAAAAATTCCGCCTTGTCTGGAATCCCCTCTCTTCTGTCATATCTGCAAGTCATGGCCTATTTGTTCTATATATGACAGTCTACCCCCAAGCTAGAAGATTTATACACTGGGCTGGTTCTTATTCATTTATAACCTTTTCAAGGATGGAGGTTATAGGTTTCGTTTCTTTGTTTCATTCCTCAGCACCTAAAGCAATGGTTTTGCCTGTGGAGATCACACAATAATTCCTCATAATTTACATTAGTTAAATTCATATGGAAGCAAAGGCATTTGAGGGGGATTTTCCACAAGAACTTCTAGTAGTCTACATCCAGCTCCCTCTCTGTCTTTTTAGCCTTTTCACTGTGAGCTGTGTAGCTGCACTGTTCTTATAAATTTACTTCTCTACTGAAACCAGATGCTGCCACAGGTTTTTTTACGTGGTTATTCCCTATCCTTTCTTCAGAGAACTTGGTAGTTGTCCTACTACAGTGACTAAGCTAAGACTTAGGATACAAAGATAAAAGTACAGTCCCCACACTCAAGGAAAAAACTGGAGAGGGGAGAGCAGAGGGAGATTTTGTTACTGTATATAAGGTCCTAAAAGATTTTCTTGCTGATGGATACAAGAGGAGGAGAGAGTCAGCTAGTTCAGTCCTGGCCAATAGAGCTTAATAAGGATGACATCTAAAGGATTTCTGAGAGACGATTCCTAAATGTGCCTTCAGCATTTACCGCTAAAAGCGGAAAACATTCTAGGCAGAAGTCATAGCATGTGCAAAGGCACAGGGGCACGTCAGACAGCTAACATTTCTAAGCACTGCAAGTTGTTTGGGAGCATCTCATGTCTGCTTCAGAACAAAGCAAGCAAGCAAACACAGCATTACGGTGAGTGTGGTTTGCAAAAGCAAGGAGATGGGGTCCCATATACACTGTCCCACCCAAGTTGCCAACTTAGGATCCTAGGGAACAGGTGAGGTTTTCCAAAGGAATAGGATTGTCATTTCACCCCATGGTAACCTCGTAAACCAATTTCACTGATTAATCTCCCTCTGTCTGTCAGGTAACAAAATCACAGGCTGCAGGCACTTTGGAAAACAGCAAGACGCACGTCACAGTAACAGCGAAGATTTCTTTTTATGAAAAGAAATTCTCAGTGATTGAACGAAGGGCACAAACTTCCCAAGCAACTGGATCCTCTCAGAAATGGGATATGACAACAGGGAGAGAATGACCTAGGAAGCCAAAGGGGATAAGCCATATGAAGCCTGAGTTGACAGGGCTCCGCAAAAGGGGATGGCCCTAGGAGGCTGCTTCTGCAATGTGTCCAATGCGGCACAAAGCATATGCACAGTGAATATTAAGCAAGCCCATAAATGCATGAAGGGATCAACCCACAAACAGACACTGTCACTTAAATAATTTAAGTGCAGAAGAAAAACATAATCATAGTGTTTGTAAAATTCTTGAAATGTTCGCAAGGAAAGCAAAAGTCTCAACAATAATATATAAAAAAAAAAAAAAACCTTAACCAAACAAGCATGAACAAATTATCATAAACATTTGCTTGGCGTGACTCACGCTGACTGGTACAGATACGTAATCTGCACTGAGTGAGGCCGGACATAATGGTCACCAATGAGTTAGCTGACACAAAGCGGTTTTGTGGGCAATGAATGACAGAGTTAAATGTCAGCTGTGCATTGT